>NC_134265.1:5255825-5533325 GCF_031893055.1 Leptodactylus fuscus | reverse complement strand
GTTAGACATAGTCTGTTATCATTCTCAGAACTGTAGATACCAGGTGTTGCGGTGTACATGACCGTTGATGCTCAGTGTTGTGGTATATGTAACATTTTGTGCTTATCAAGGATGTTCTGCTGTCGCATAAGTTGGCAGATGTTAAGTTGAAGATATATATATATGTGTATGTGACAATATATGCTATGTGCTACCGGATCCATGAGACCATATTTAGATGTTGGGTCATGTGACCTGTATGCATTTGTGCTTCCTTTATAAACCTGTGCTGCTGAACAATAAAGTGTGACACTAGAATAACTGACAGCTATGTCTGTTGTGTGTGTCACCCGAGCGCTCGTAACTTCCTCTTTTTGCAATGAGAACTACGACAAACATAACCCAGGGGGGTCTTGAGCCCCCAACAGGTACATACACTATATATATATACACAGCTACCGGTTGGGTTGGGTGGGTATGGGGGGGTGGTTTGGGTTATAACAGTCCATGGAGTCTCATCTTCCTCTTCGTTGGTGACCGCTATATGGGGGGGTGGGGTTGAAGGTGGGGGTGGGGCGGGTGTATTGGGATAAATATAGCAGTTCATGGAGTCTCATCTTCCTCTTCGTTATAGTGTATGTACCAGTAGCTGTATATATATATAAATCAAATCAAAAAATGCTTTATTGGCACGTCCGAGTAGGTACTTGGCATTGCCAAAGCTAGTAAAGTGGGCGGGGGGGGGAGTTGGGTTGGGTGGGTGGTGGGTATGGGGGGGTGGTTTGGGTTATAACAGTCCATGGAGTCTCATCTTCCTCTTCGTTGGTGACCGCTATATGGGGGGGTGGGGTTGAAGGTGGGGGTGGGGCGGGTGTATTGGGATAAATATAACAGTCCATGGAGTCTCATCTTCCTCTGGTTTGGTGACAGATGGACACGTATTGGGCAGCGATCTCCACAGTGGCCTCTTCTTCTCCCAGTAGGATGTAGAGTTTCCACTTCTCGTCTGCAGATATGAAGTCTGGGATGTGGGCAGAGAGTCTTTGGTAGTAGACGGCCCTCACAGCTGAGTATTTGGTGCAGTGTAGCAGGAAGTGGGTCTCGTCTTCTAGGACCCCCTGGTCACAGTGCTGGCACAGTCTCTTCTCCCGTGGCTTGTACGTCTGCCTGTATCGCCCCGTCTCTATCTCTAGGTTGTGGGCGCTCAGTCTGTACCGGCTCAGGATCTGTCTGTGCTTGGGGTGGCGTATTCTCTCCAGGTAGGTGGCCATGGTGTAGTCCCTTTGTAGGGATTGGTACACGGTGAGTTTCTTGGAGTTATTTATTCGTTTCTCCATTCTTCAATGTACCGCTCTTTGTTTGCCTCCGTGGTCGCCTTTATTTCGGCCTTGGTTATCATCTGTTGGTGTTTTTGGTTTGGTGGTTGGCTGTTGTTTGGTTGGTGAGTGTCTGGTTTGCTCAGGTGGCTTAGCCATGCTTGGTGGTGGTAGGAGTCGGGCTTGCTCCCCTGGATGTGTGCCTGGAAAGCTAGCGCCCTCTTCTGTATGGTGAGCCATAGGGGGAGTCTACCTAGCTCTGCCCTGCAGGCTATGTTGGTGGTGTTGCGATGGACATGGAGCAGGTATTTGCAGAACTCCAGGTGGAAGTTCTCTGTTGGGCTGGAATCCCACTTTGACTGGTCTGGGTAGGTGGCTGGGCCCCAAACCTCGCTGCCATAGAGAAGGATCGGGGAGATGACAGCGTCAAATATCTTCATCCAGACCCTCACCGGTGGTTTGAGGTGGTACAGTTGTCTTCTGATGGCGTAGAAGGTTCTGCAGGCTTTTGCTTTCAGGGTTTCTATTGCTGCTTTGAAGCTTCCTGATTGGCTGAGCTCCAGCCCCAGGTAGGTGTAGCTGTTGGTTTTCTCCAGTGTGGAGCCGTTCAGTGTGAATTGTGGGGTGGTGGAGGCTTTATTGTGGCCCTTCTTCTGGAATACCATGATTTTGGTCTTCTTCTGGTTGATGGGTAGGGCCCATGTGGTGCTGAATTTTTCCAGCACTGACAGGCTTTCTTGGAGGTCTTTCTCGGTGGGGGCCAGGAGTAGGAGGTCGTCGGCGTATAGCAGGAACTTCACCTCTCGATTGTTCAGGGTGAGGCCTGGGGTTGGTGAGGCCTCCAGGGCTGTAGCCAGTTCATTGATGTAGATGTTGAAGAGCGTTGGGCTCAGGCTACAGCCTTGTCTGACCCCTCGGGCCTGTTGGAAGTATGCTGTCCTTTTCCCATTCACCTTCACACTGCACTGGTTTCCGGTGTAGGAGCTCTTGATGACGTCGTACGTTCTTCCTCCTATTCCACTCTCTAGGAGTTTTAGTAGTAGGCCTGGGTGCCATACTGAGTCGAACGCCTTCTTAAAGTCCACGAAGCAGGTGAATATCTTGCCTCTTCTGGTGTTGTGGACGTGCGTCTTGATGAGGCTGTGCAGGGTGTAGATATGGTTTGTGGTGCGGTGGTTTGGCATGAACCCTGCTTGGCTCTTGCCAAACCATATATATATACACAGCTACCGGTACATGCATTTGTGCTTCCTTTATAAACCTACGCTGCTGAACAATAAAGTGTGACACTAGAATAACTGACAGCTATGTCTGTTGTGTGTGTCACCCGAGCGCTCGTAACTTCCTCTTTTTGCAATGAGAACTACGACAAACATAACCCAGGGGGGTCTTGAGCCCACAACAGGTACATACACTATATATATATATACAGCTACCGGTACATACACTATATATATACAGTCCTATGAAAAAGTTTGGGCACCCCTATTAATCTTAATCATTTTTCGTTCTAAAAATTTTGGTGTTTGCAACAGCCATTTCAGTTTGCTATATCTAATAACTGATGGACACAGTAATATTTCAGGATTGAAATGAGGTTTATTGTACTAACAGAAAATGTGCTATATGCATTAAACCAAAATTTGACTAGTGCAAAAGTATGGGCACCCTTATCATTTTATTGATTTGAATACTCCTAACTACTTTTTACTGACTTACTGAAGCACAAAATTGGTTTTGTAACCTCACTGAGCTTTGAACTTCATAACCAGGTGTATCCAATCATGAGAAAAGATATTTAAGGTGGCCAATTGAAAGTTGTTCTCCTATTTGAATCTCCTCTGAAGAGTGTCATCATGGGCTACTCAAAACAACTCTCAAATGATCTGAAAACAAAGATTGTTCAACATAGTTATTCAGGGGAAGGATACAAAAAGTTGTCTCAGAGATTTAACCTGTCAGTTTCCACTGTGAGGAACATAGTAAGGAAATGGAAGACCACAGGGACAGTTCTTGTTAAGCCCAGAAGTGGCAGGCCAAGAAAAATATCAGAAAGGCAGAGAAGAAGAATGGTGAGAACAGTCAAGGACAATCCACAGACCACCTCCAAAGAGCTGCAGCATCATCTTGCTGCAGATGGTGTCACTGTGCATCGGTCAACAATAGAGCGCACTTTGCACAATCAGAAGCTGTATTAGAAAGTGATGAGAAAGAAGCTGTTTCTGCAAGCACGCCACAAACAGAGTCACCTGAGGTATGCAAAAGCACATTTGGACAAGCCAGCTTCATTTTGGAAGAAGGTCCTGTGGACTGATGAAACAAAGATTGAATTGTTTGGTCATACAAAAAGGCGTTATGCATGGCATCCAAAAAAAACAGCATTACACGAAAAACACTTGCTACCCACTGTAAAATTTGGTGGAGGTTCCATCATGCTTTGGGGCTGTGTGGCCAATGCCGGCACCGGGAATCTTGTTAAAGTTGAGGGTCGCATGGATTCCACTCAGTATCAGCAGATTCCTGAGAATAATGTTCAAGAATCAGTGACGAAGTTGAAGTTATGCCGGGGATAGACATTTCAGCAAGACAATGATCCAAAACACCGCTCCAAATCCTCAGGCATTCATGCAGAGGAACAATTACAATGTTCTGGAATGGCCATCCCAGTCCCCAGACCTGAATATCATTGAACATCTGTGGGATGATTTGAAGCGGGCTGTCCATGCTCGGCGACCATCTAACTTAACTGAACTTGAATTGTTTTGTAAAGAGGAATGGTCCAAAATACCTTCATCCAGGATCCAGGAACTGATTAAAGGCTACAGGAAGCGACTAGAGGCTGTTATCTTTGCAAAAGGAGGATCTACTAAATATTAATGTCACTTTTCTGTTGAGGTGCCCATACTTTTGCACCGGTCAAATTTTGGTTTAATGCATATTGCACATTTTCTGTTAGTACAATAAACCTCATTTCAATCCTGAAATATTACTGTGTCCATCAGTTATTAGATATATCAAACTGAAATGGCTGCTGCAAATACCAAAATATTTAGAACTAAAAATGATTAAGATTAATAGGGGTGCCCAAACTTTTTCATAGGACTGTATATATATACAGCTACCGGTACATACACTATATATATATATATATATATATACAGCTACCGGTACATACACTATATATATTATATATATATATATATATATATATATATACAGCTACCGGTACATACACTATATATATAATATATATATATATATATATATATATATATATATATATATATATATATATATATATATATACAGCTACCGGTACATACACTATATATGAAGAGCTCAACGGAAAAATGGCCTAAGTCCAAAAATCAATATTGTGAGAAAAACGAAATTTAAAGTTTTAGCCTAAAGCAAACGGGCATTATTGTGGAATATATCTATCCAATGTAATCAGCTAATGAACACCGTTAATCCTAATCATGGGTGTACAAATTCTGACCGGGACTAAGCGAGCACGCTTATAACAAAAGTTGCACGACATCTAACAGGAGTACCTTCAAAGCTGTATAAGTTCCAAAATTTAATACAAAAATTGCATAACAGAAATAAAGGCACATGTTAAATATGGCTTACACATCGAAGGCGCTACAGCACACGTATCTTTATGGTTGCCGCAGCAGTCGGCTTAAGTGCAATCTTATAATATCGTCAAATATACCGTAAAAATTATTAAACGATGAAGAATAATAATTACCTGCCTCCCTTTTCGGCGCTAAATATGTGCAAAAGTCGATTTAGAGCCTTTTAAACAATAAGACAAAGTTTTTACACTAATATAAACAACAGACCGGAAGTCACGATTTCAATGAAAAAATGACCAACGAGAGTGAAGTAAGTAAGTTTGTATTGGACTTAGGCCATTATTCCATTAAGTGTAAATTCTTCTGCATTGAAATATATGGACTTAGGTCATTAATCCTAGGTACCTTGTAAACCCAATGCATAGAACGAGGTACAAAGAAGCTTTCTAGGTAATAATTTGAAATATGACAAAATGTGGATTTAGGCCATTTTTCCGTTGAGCTCTTCATATATATACAGCTACCGGTACATACACTACATATATATATATATATATATATATATATATACAGCTACCGTTACATACACTATATATATATACAGCTACCGGTACATACACTATATATATATATACAGCTACCGGTACACAGACAGCTACCGGTACATACACTATATATGTACTACATATACATACATATATATAAATATACATACATATATATATATATATATATATATATATATATACATACTAGCTGGTACCCGTCTGCGGTGATTGTAGCAGTGGGTATATACAGGTGCGGGTAAGGTTTTCGTACTGTGTATAAGGTATGGGATATAAAATGTAACTGTGTACTTTGTTTTTGCTGTAATTCTGAGAATACGTGAGACTTTTGTGTTGAATGTAATTTGTATTTCAGCTGCTATGCGGTGTTGGTATAAACTGTACATAGTGTCTTTGGGACAGAGGGATTTCAGGTTAATATACTTCGATATACGACATTGTATGATTTGTTATTTTGTGCCAGTACATGTAAGTTTTGGGCACAGGATACTCTTGAGCAAGCCACATAAAGTCTGGCCCTGTGCATGACAGTTTAATAACATATATATATATGTATATATACACAGCTACCGACACATCCTATTAATATTATAAATGTGAAATGTTTGTGATTTTGTGGGTTTGTGACTTTGGATGTTCGGATGTTTGTTCCTCAATCACGCAAAAACGGCTCCACCGATTTGGCTGAAATTTTCCACAAACATAGTCACTACACTGGATTGCGCAATAGGCTACTTTTCGTCACAATAGCGCACTTACGTTTTTCCCAGGACCCCCACAAAACCCAAATTCACATCACTATCTCTGCAATATATAGCTACCGGTACATACACTATATATATACAGCTACTGGTACATACACATATATATATACAGCTACCAGTACATACACTATATATATATATATATATATATATATATATATATATATATATATACAGCTACCAATACATACACTATATATATATAAAGCTACCGGTACATACACTTTATATATACAGCTACCAGTACATACACTATATATATATACAGCTACCGGTACATACACTATATATATATATATATATATATATATATATATATATATATATATATATATATATACACAACTACCAGTACATACACTATATATATATACAGCTACCGGTACATACACTATATATATATATAGAGCTACCGGTACATACACTATATATATATATACAGCTACCGGTACATACACTTTATATATACAGCTACCAGTACCTACACTATATATATATATTTATATATATATATATATATATACAGCTACCGGTACATATATACAACTACTGGTACATACACTATATATATATACAGCTACCGGTACCTACACTATATATATATATAGAGCTACCGGTACATATATGCAACTACTGGTACATACACTATATATATATACAGCTACCGGCATACCTCCCAACTGTCCCAATTTCCGCGGGACATTCACGATTCCGGTGACGTATCCCGCGGTCTCGGTTGGAGGGAGGTATGTCCTTATTTCAACTCAGATCTGCGTCCAGAGACGCAGACCTGAGTTGAACACATACGTGCCTGAAGCAAGGAGCTGACACAGGTCAGTTCCTTGCTTCGCCGCTGAATGCCGCCTACTGGCTTGTAGACGCGATGTGATGACGTCACATCGCGTCTACAACTGTGCGCCAGTGAGAGACAGAGGCGTGCAGAGTGCAGCGGGGGAACGAGGAGAAGGTAAGTGTAATGTGGAGGTGGAACGTGAAACTGGGGGCAGATGAAGGAGAGGACGGCATGACACTGGGGGCAGAGATGTGGAGACATGAATCTGGGGGCAGAGATGGAGGGGACATGAATCTGGGGGGCAGAGATGGAGGGGACATGAATCTGGGGGCAGAGATGGAGGGGACATGAATCTGGGGGCAGAGATGGAGGGGACATGAATCTGGGGTCAGAGATGGAGGGACATGAATCTGGGGGCAGAGATGGAGGGGACATGAATCTGGGGGCAGAGATGGAGGGACATGAATCTGGGGTCAGAGATGGAGGGTGTATATGAAACTGGGGAGAGATAGAGGGGGGACATATAATTTACGGGTGACTGTAGGAGGATTATACTGTGTGCGGGCTGTTAAGAGTAAAAATCCTCCATCTTTGTATTTCGTCAGCCAGCTTGTAACCTTTCACACATAAACTGTATAAGTAAGTCGCAGCTGGCTATTTGTATATCTCTTATCTCCATGGTATATGGAGGTCACTGAGAGTCATTTAGCACCAACATGACATCTTATCTCTTTTTCCATGATATATACATATAGACATAGTGTGACATGTTAGTTGACACATAAGTATTTTGAAACTTTGTTTAAGGACAAAGTTCATTCCAGTTTGGAAAGCAATAATGAGTTTCAGAATACATTAGGCTTCAGCCAATAGTAATATGCCAAGTTTATCTTATAACGCTACACCCAATCATGATATGCCAACCATGTTATGTTATTAGAATAGTCCAACCTGCTGTTGTCTGTATTGTATTTAAACTACCTTTGTGCACCATTAAATTGAACTCACTTGATACGCCATCATTTGTTTGTGTGTGCGACTTCTCCAGGCCTGATAATGGGTATGCTTTATTCAGGCCTGATATTTAATTTGGAACTCAGCAACATACTCTATTATGGGGACCCCTTGATGTTCCTAACAGGGCACATGAAAAATTAATGAGTGGGCGGAGTCAGCACAAAAGTGGGTGGGGCCAAATTTGCCATTTACATTCACATTGCTGCCTGTACATACACTATATATATATATATATATATATATATATATATATATATATATATAGCTACCAGTACATACAATATATATATATACAGCTACCGGTACTTACACTATATATATATATATACAGCTACCAGTACATACACTATATATATATATATATATATATATATATATATATGTACATATATATATATATACATATATATATACATATATATATATACATATATGTACATATTGTGGTAAAGTGTACGGTAAGGTGGTGGATGGAGTGTATATCTCTCCTGGTTTCCTCAGCCAGGCGAGATAAAGGAAAGCCAGGGTAATCATGTTCGAGCAGAGTATAGTCTGCTGGAACTCTTGTTCCACATTATGGGCTGGCTTTTCTGGACTGGAGGGCAGGTTGGTAGTGGGAGCCTTCCAGTCCACACTTACTCCACCACGGGTTTTGCCCTGAGTCCGGGGCAGTCACAGGTGAGGCTTCCTTAGGGCTATTTTACTGGGGAAGGAAGCTCAGTTAGGAGCCCTGGTACACACAAGGAGTGTGTGAGGAAAACAGGTACCTAGTGGACTTTGACTGGCTCATATGGTGACTCAACCTGCTGTATAGGTAGAGCCGGACAAGGCTTAGGTTTTTGTTTGTTCTTTTGGTTTCTTTGCTGGCACAGTGTTTTATGCCGAATGCTCAACTAAAACACTGGACTTATTTATTCTACTACCTGTCTGCATGGTGTCATTGCCGTTCCCAACCGTGTGAGCTGAACCCCTTACAACATATATATATATATATATATATATATATATATATATATATATATGTATATATATATATATATACATATATATATATATATATACAGCTACCGATACATACACTATATATAGCCCCCACCAGGGTCTCCCTACCATGACCCCGACACTTACGAGGTTCTACAAAGGGAAGCCGCCCAATTCCAACCCAAAGGCAGAGTACTAATATGCGGAGACCTGAATGCAAAGATAGGCACAGAGATAGACTACCTGCCCCCTGACGACAACCCACATACGCACGGTAGTGAGATCCACCACCCGGAACCCACACAGACAAGAAGAAACAGCCAAGACAGAACTGTCAACAAGAGTGGGAGACAACTGCTGAACATGTGCCGAAGCCTAGGACTGTACATAATAAACGGACGTACCACAGGCGGTCCCAGAGGACGCTTCACACTAAACTCCCAAGTGGGCAACAGCGTGGTGGACTATGCCATTACAGACGCAGACCTGTCAGACATTGAAGACTTCACAATCGCCCCTGACTCCCATCTATCAGACCACAACCAGATCCTACTATACATGAGAACCAGGAACAAAGCACCCACACATGAGCCCCAACAGTCCGGCCTCTACAACCTACCAAGACATTTCAAATGGGCCAACCACCAGGCCATAGAATATACCAACGCAACCAACCGACCCGAAATCAAGACACTGCTCACAAACTTCCATACAAACACCTATCAGCCAGACCAACAGGGAGTCACCAGAGCTGTGAAGGATCTCAAGTACATCCTACAGACCACAGCAGAACTGGCAGGCCTGAAACCAACCAAACCAATAAGACAAACCAACAAACAGTCCCACAAATGGTTTGAATGTTCCACAAATGGTGGAAATATTCAGCACCACATGGGCCCTACCCATCAACCAGAAAAAGACCAAAGTCATGGTATTTCAGAAGAAGGGCCACAATAAAGCCACCACCCCACAATTCACACTGAACAGCTCCACACTGGAGAAAACCAACAGCTACACCTACCTGGGGCTGGAGCTCAGCCAATCAGGAAGCTTCAAAGCAGCAATAGAAACCCTGAAAGCAAAAGCCTGCAGAACCTTCTACGCCATCAGAAGACAACTTTATCACCTCAAACCACCGGTGAGGGTCTGGCTGAAGATATTTGACACAGTCATCTCCCCGATCCTTCTCTATGGCAGCGAGGTTCGGGGCCCAGCCACCTACCCAGACCAGTCAAAGTGGGATTCCAGCCCAACAGAGAACTTCCACCTGGAGTTCTGCAAATACCTGCTCCATGTCCATTGCAACACCACCAACATAGCCTGCAGGGCAGAGCTAGGCAGACTCCCCCTATGGCTCACCATACAGAAGAGGGCGCTAGCTTTCCAGGCACACATCCAGGGGAGCAAGCCCGACTCCTACCACCACCAAGCATGGCTAAGCCACCTGAGCAAACCAGACACTCACCAACCAAACAACAGCCAACCACCAAACCAAAAACACCAACAGAAGATAACCAAGGCCGAGATAAAGGCGACCACAGAGGCAAACAGAGAGCGGTACATTGAAGAATGGAGAAACGAATAAATAACTCCAAGAAACTCACCGTGTACCAATCCCTACAAAGGGACTACACCATGGCCACCTACCTGGAGAGAATACGCCACCCCAAGCACAGACAGACCCTGAGCCGGTACAGACTGAGCGCCCACAACCTAGAGATAGAGACGGGGCGATACAGACAGACGTACAAGCCACGGGAGAAGAGACTGTGCCAGCACTGTGACCAGGGAGTCCTAGAAGACCAGACCCACTTCCTGCTACACTGCACCAAATACTCAGCTGTGAGGGCCGTCTACTACCAAAGACTCTCTGCCCACATCCCAGACTTCATATCTGCAGACGAGAAGAGGAAACTCTACATCCTACTGGGAGAAGAAGAGGCCACTGTGGAGATCGCTGCCCAATACGTGTCCAGCTGTCACCAAACCAGAGGATGATGAAACTCCACGGACTGGTGTCCTGGTGTGTGGACAGAGTTCAGGCTGGGAAATGTGACTGATGTACAGACCAGATTTTCTAGTCCGGATTCCATAGTGTTCCATACAGCTACCGGTACATACACTATATATATATACAGCTACCGGTACATACACTATATACTGTATATACAGCTACCGGTACATACATTGTCATCGCTCCCTATATATGTCCTGTTCCAGCCTAAGTCTGTCTCCCCGGGGTAGGGCGCTCGTTCTACATCACAGGTTAGTGGAGGAAAAGAGCAGAGGAGGAATGTGCCAGGTATCTTCACATACTAGAGCCTGATCCGGAAGCCCCCTTTATACTCCCTACTAATCCTATTTATTCCATGGGATTCCGTGTAGTGATTACATTGTCTCATCTTCTCTCCATTCAGGTTCCTACAATATAGAATCCTCTCAGTATCTTCTATATAAGAGAATATTCCGGATTGATCCATCAAGGATGGAAAGAGACAGGAACAAGATGGCGGAAAGTCTATTAAATCTCACCCTAGAGATCATCTACCAGCTTACTGGAGAGGTGAGAGATTCTGATGATGTCATCATGACATCATTCTTATCTATAGTAATAACAGATGATATGACTGGAGAGGTGATGGACTCTGGACATGTATGTAGTGAGATTTATTAATGTGTCTCCCCATAACCAGGATTACACAGTAGTGAAGAAGACCTCTAGTGGGCGCTGTCAGGCTCCTGTGTATGATGGATATGGAGGAACCCTGAGCCCAATCCTGGGGCCTCCACCTCACCCCCTGATACAGGAGGAGATCAATGGACAGAAGATCCTAGAACTCACCAAGAAGATGCTGGAGCTGCTGACTGGAGAGGTGACACTGCTGGGAATGCTGGGACATTATACAGTAACTGGAGGGGTCGGGGTGATGACTGTATCATTGTGTTGTCAGGTTCCTATAAGGTGTCAGGATGTCGCTGTCTATTTCTCCATGGAGGAGTGGGAGTATTTAGAAGGACACAAGGATCTGTACAAGGAGGTGATGATGGAGGACCAGCAGCCCCTCACATCAGCAGGTAATAGACATGACTATATACACATGGACTTCCATTATTTGTATGTACAGAATGAATTCAGTCCCTGTCTGTCACTAATGTCTCTGGATCTGACTGTGCCGCATCCTGTACTCTCACCCTGCAACAGAAAATCCCTCCTGGCCAGTAAGGAATCTGATGGAGATTCATATGTCACTGTGTAAACCTCACCTTAGACCCCAATCACACTATGGAATCCGGACTAGAAAATCTGGTCTGTACATCAGTCACATTTCCCAGCCTGAACTCTGTCCACACACCAGGACACCAGTCCGTGGAGTCTCATCTTCCTCTTGTTTGGTGACAGCTGGCCACGTATTGGGCAGCGATCTCCACAGTGGCCTCTTGTTCTCCCAGTAGGATGTAGAGTTTCCTCTTCTCATCTGGGATGTGGGCAGAGAGTCTTTGGTAGTAGACGGCCCTCACAGCTGAGTATTTGGTGCAGTGTAGCAGGAAGTGGGTCTCGTCTTCTAGGGCCCCCTGGTCACAGTGCTGGCACAGTCTCTTCTCCCGTGGCTTGTACGTCTGCCTGTATCGCCCCGTCTCTATCTCTAGGTTGTGGGCGCTCAGTCTGTACTGGCTCAGGGTCTGTCTGTGCTTGGGGTGGCGTATTCTCTCCAGGTAGGTGGCCATGGTGTAGTCTCTTTGCAGTGACTGGTACACAGTGAGTTTCTTGCAGTTATTTATTGCGCTTCTCCATTCCTCGATGTACCGCTCTTTGTCTCTCTCAATGACTCCTTTTATTTGATCCTTGTTCAGGGCATGTTGGGGGTTTTGGCTTGGCAGATGGCTGATGCTTGGTTGGGGGTATCAGTTTTTCTCTGGGCTCTGTGGCTCAGCCAGGCTTGGTGGACTGCTGCCCTGTATGAGTCCAGAATGATAGCGCCCTCTTCTGCATGGTGAGCCATAGGGGGAGTCTGCCTAGCTCTGCCCTGCAGGCCATGTTGGTGGTGTTGCGATGGACATGGAGCAGGTACTTGCAGAACTCCAGGTGGAAGTTCTGTGTTGGGCTGGAATCCCATTTTGACTGGTCTGGGTAGGTGGCTGGGTCCCAAACTTCACTGCCATAGAGAAGTATCGGGGAGATGACTGCGTCAAATATCTTCAGCAAGACCCTCACCGGTGGTTTGAGGTGGTACAGTTGTCTTCTGATGGCGTAGAAGGTTCTGCAGACTTTTGCTTTCAGGGTTTCTATTGCTGCTTTGAAGCTTCCTGATTGGCTGAGCTCCAGCCCCAGGTAGGTGTAGCTGTTGGTTTTCTCCAGTGTGGAGCCGTTCAGTGTGAATTGTGGGGTGGTGGAGGCTTTATTGTGGCCCTTCTTCTGAAATACCATGACTTTGGTCTTCTTCTGGTTGATGGGTAGGGCCCATGTGGTGCTGAATTTTTCCAGTACTGACAGGCTTTCTTGGAGGTCTTTCTCGGTGGGGGCCAGGAGTAGGAGGTCGTCGGCGTATAGCAGGAACTTCACCTCCCGGTCGTTCAGGGTGAGGCCTGGGGTTGGTGAGGCCTCCAGGGCTGTAGCCAGTTCATTGATATAGATGTTGAAGAGCGTTGGGCTCAGGCTACAGCCTTGTCTAACCCCTCGGGCCTGTTGGAAGTATGCTGTCCTTTTCCCATTCACCTTCACACTGCACTGGTTTCCGGTGTAGGAGCTCTTGATGACGTCGTACGTTCTTCCTCCTATTCCACTCTCTAGAAGTTTTAGGAGCAGGCCTGGGTGCCATACTGAGTCGAACGCCTTCTTAAAGTCTACGAAGCAGGTGAATATCTTGCCTCTTCTGGTGTTGTGGACGTGCGTCTTGATGAGGCTGTGCAGGGTGTAGATATGGTCTGTGGTGCGGTGGTTTGGCATGAACCCTGCTTGGCTCTTGCTGAGGACCCCGTATTGTGTGAGGAAGGTGAGGATTCTGTTATTGATGATGCTGTTGAACAGTTTCCCCAGCATGCTGCTGACGCAGATCCCTCTATAGTTGTTGGGGTCATATTGGTCCCCATTCTTGTAGATGGGGGTTATGAGCCCTTTGTTCCAGTCTTCGGGGAAGTGTCCAGCATTGAGCACGAGGGTGAATAGCTTTGCCAGTGCCGTGTGTATTGCTGGAGGGCTGTATTTGATCATCTCTGGTAGGATGCCGTCAGAGCCACTGGCCTTTTTGCCTTTCAGCAGGACAATTCTTTCCTGTATATCTTTTATGGTGATTGGCGAGTCCAGAGGGTTCTGGAAGTCTTTGATGACTTTCTCCATGTCCCTCAGTTTGGTGATTATCTGTTGCTGTTCTGGATTTAGTTCTTCTTCTAGGATGTTTTTGTAGAGACCTCTGAAGTAGTTGAGTCAGATATTGCCATTTTGGATGTGGAGAGAGTTTTTCTTGGGCTTTGTGCCCATGTGGTGCCAGGTCTCCCAGAATGAGCTGTCCTGGAGGGAGTCCTCTAGTTGCTCTATTTTGTGGGAGAGGTATCTCTGTTTCTTCTCTCTGAGGGTGACCTTGTATTGCTTGCATAGATTGTTGTAGGCTTCCCTCACCTCCTTGTTGTTGGGGTATCTGTGTTTCTGGTTGGAGGCTGCCCTTAGAGAATGACGTAGAGCCTTGCAGTCGCTGTCAAACCATTTGTGAGACTGTTTGTTAGTCTCTTGGGCTTTGTCTGTTTCAGACCAAAAAATTGTTTGTGAATTGAATTAAAAAGTAACGCTTATTATGGGTACTTAACCCTAGCAATAAATATAAATTTAAAAAAAACGCTTGTGCTATGTAGTTTTTTTTAAAATGCTGAAGCAGGGTAGTGGTAATTGTTACTTCCTCCACCTTAGATGTTCACACTTCCCACTCTACCCCCTACTCAGCCTGTCTCAAAAGGGACAGAAGAACAGGTAAATTTTTATTGAGTCAACAGAAAATTTCTCATTAAAAAGTTGAATGGCTTTTCAGTAATCCTGTGCTCATATAAATCGCCTGTTACAATGTCCACTGCCTAATGAGTGTGTCGGCAGGAGAAACAAAACAAAAAGGGGGAGGTATATCAGCTAAACATGTGGCTCAATGTTCAAAGAAAAAGCTAATTCCAGGTAAAACAAAGTGCTTGTCGGTCAGACTTGGGTATAGTTACACCTGCAGGGACGAGGATCAAGATATCACCACTCCATCACATGCAAGGTCCTAACACAAATTAACCCTTATAGCCCTTTTGACCAGATCCACTGCACCACCCTGGCTATAGTTTTTCTGACTAAATGTTGCTGTTACTGCTACCACATTGCTGCCTTCCCCGTACTGTACCTAGAGCCTGTTCCTACATCTATTAGACCCCCCTACGCGTTTCACCGGCCCTCTGGTCGGTTCATCAGGGGTATATTGGGGTAAGTATATTTGTTTCAGGCTATCAAGCTAGAAAGGAGACATCAGGCGGCCACCGTCTAGTGCCACCGCTCACTTTGGCGGTCTCACTAGTACCAAATGGGGGATTAGAGCGGTGGCACTAGACGGTCCTGGACTGGCTTAGATAATCAAAAATGCCGCCCTCCCTGGGGTCCTGACATAGCGCTGCCTGAAGCGCTCGCTTCAGGTCGCCTCATGGGAGGTGCGGCGCTGCAGCTATCGGTACATACACTATATATATATACAGCTACCGGTACATACACTATATATATATATATATATATATATATATATATATATATATATATATATACAGCTACCGGTACATACACTATATATATATATATATATACAGCTACCGGTACATACACTATATATATATATATATATACAGCTACCGGTACATACACTACATATATATATATATATACAGCTACCGGTACATACACTATATATATATATATATATACAGCTACCTGTACATACACTATATATATATATATATATATATATATACAGCTACCTGTACATACACTATATATATATATATATATATATATATATATATATATATATATATATATATATATACAGCTACCGGTACATACACCGGTATATACACTGTATATATATATATATATATATATATATATATATGCAGCTATATATATATATATATCCTATTAATATTATAAATGTGAAAGTTTGTGGGTTTGTGTGTTTGGATGTTTGCATGTTCGAATGTTTGTTCCTCAATCACGCAAAACCCGCTCCACCGATTTGGCTGAAAGTTTCCACAAACATAGTTAATACACCCGATTGCACAATAGGCTACTTTTCGTCACAATAGCGCACATACGTTTGTGCCAGGACCCCCACAAAACCCAAACTCACACCACCATCTCTGCAATCTCACACACTTTGGACCATAGCAAGCCACAAAATTCCTATTGTCCTCTACAGCCTCGCCCCTAACACCACACACTCACATATACAGATACTTTACCACTTTGCCCCTCACCTTAAAGATACTCCAGGAGGCGCTCTTTAACGCTCCGGAGAGCCATGTTTGCCGACCCCCACCGCTCTGACAATCCGCGACACCGCCCACCCATGTCTATACCCCTAGGCGGTCTAATAAATGCAAAAAAAAAAGTTTAAAAAATGTAAAAAAAATATAAAAAAATAAATAAAAGGATTAAAAATTCAAATCACCCCCCTTTCCCTAGAACACATATAAAAGTAGTTAAAAACTGTGAAACACATACATGTTAGGTATCCCCACGTCCGAAATCGCCCGCTCTACAAAGCTATACAAATATTTTTTCTGTTCGGTAAACGCTGTAGCAGGAAAAATGGTTAAAAGTGCCAAACCGCCGTTTTTTCACTGTTTTGATTCTGATAAAAATTTGAATAAAAAGTGATCAAAGCAATAACATTTCCCGAAAATGGTAGAACTACAAAGTACACCCGGTCCCGCAAAAAAATACACCCTATACATCCCCGTACACGCACGTATAAAAAAGTTACGGCTGTCGGAATATGGCGACTTTTCAAAAAATAATTTTTTAACACAGTTTTGGATTTTTTTAAGGGGTCAAAATGTAAATAAAACCATATAAATTTGGTATCCCCGGAATCGTAACGAAACACAGAATACAGGGGACATGTCATTTGGGTTGCACAGTGAACGCCGTAAACCCAAAGCCCGTAAGAAAGTCGCAGAAATGCATTTTTTCTTCAAATCCACCCCATTCTGAATTTTTTCCCTGCTTCCCAGTACATTATATAGAATAAATAATGGTGGCATCAGGAAGAAAAATTTGTCCCAGGAAAAATTAAGACCTCATATGGCTCTGGGAGCGGAGAAATAAAAAAGTTATGGGGTTTAGAAGGAGGGGAGTCAAAAACGAAAATCAAAAAATGCCATCGGCGGGAAAGGGTTAACTTCAAATACCTCTGTCCCAAAGTCACTATGTAAAGTTTCTCACAACACCGTATATATAGCAGCTCAAATACAAATTAACTTCAACACAAAAGTCTCACGTATTCTCTGAATTACAGCAAAAAACAAGATACAAAGTTACATTTCGTATCCCACCCTTATACACAGTACGAAAACCTTACCCGCGCCTGTATATACCCACTGCTACAATCACCGCAGACGAAGTCGCGGGTAACAGCTAATATATATATATATATATATATATATATATATATATATATATATATATATATATATCCTATTAATATTATAAATGTGAAAGTTTGTGAGTTTGGATGTTTGTGGGTTTGTGTGTTCGGATGTTTGTTAGTCAATCACGCAAAACCCGCTTGACCGATTTGGCTGAAATTTTCCACACACATAGTTAATACACCCCATTGCGCAATAGGCTACTTTTCGTCACAATAGCGCATATACGTTTTTCCCAGGACCCCCACAAACCCCAAACTCACATCACTATCTCTGCAATCTCACACACTTTGGACCCCGATTTGGCTGAAATTTTCCACAAACATAGTCCCTACACTCGATTGCGCAATAGGCTACTTTTCGTCACAATAGCGCACATACGTTTTTCCCAGGACCCTTTGGATGTTCGGATATTTGGCGGTCAATCACGCAAAAACCGCTCCACCGATTTGGCTGAAATTTTCCACAAACATAGTCCCTACACTCGATTGCGCAATAGGCTACTTTTCGTCACAATAGCGCACATACGTTTTTCCCAGGACCCCCACAAAACCCAAACTCACATCACTATCTCTGCAATCTCACACACTTTGGACCATAGCAAGCCACAAAATTCATATTACCCCCTACAGCAGAGGTCAGCAACCCCTGGCACACAGGCCAAGAGTGGCACTCCTGCCATATTTCACTGGCATGCCAGCAGCACAGGACCTGCAAGAGTTAAATAAAGTCTCTGCTAGAGCTGAGGCATAAGGACACTCCCCTTTGCGAGATGTGCAGGAAACCCAGGGGGTGGAGCTTAATCGCTCAGGGCTCTGCCTGCTATAGTGATCGCTCCTGCCGAAGCTGCTAGCAAACTGAAAGTAAGAAACACACAGCTCCCTTCCTTTACTTCCTATTCTCATTAATGTCAGGCATGGGGTTATTAGTTTAGCGTTAGTAACTCCATGTACCTCACATTAATAGGAATAAACCACATCATGTCCCTCATATTAACCCCTGTGTGCCCCATATAAAGGTTACTAATATGTGAGACATATGGAGGTACTAATAAAAGACCTCAGTAATGAAGATACTTAATTATTACCTCCAAGTCTCTCATATATCAGTAACTAGAGATGAGCGAGTACTGTTGGGATCAGCCGATCTGAACAGCACGCTCCATAGAAATGAATGGATGCACCTGGTACTTCCGCTTGGACGTAGCCAGCGCGCTTAACCCCCCGCGTGCCGGCTACGTCCATTCATTTCTATGCGAGCGTGCTGTTCGGATCGGCTGATCCCAACAGTACTCGCTCATCTCTATCAGTAACTCTTACACTGGGGTTAATGTGAGGGACATGATGGGGTTAATTGCTATTAATAAGAGGCGCATGGAGTTACTAAACTGTCATGCACAGGGCCAGACTTTATGTTGCTTGCTCAAGAGTATCCTGTGCCCAAAACTTACATGTACTGGCGCAAAATAACAACTCATACAATGTCGTATATCAAAGTATATTAACCTGAAATACTTCTGTCCCAAAGACACTATGTACAGTTTATACCAACACCGTATAGCGGCTGAAATACAAATTACATTCAACACAAAAGTCTCATGTGCTCTCAGAATTACAACAAAAACAAGATACACAGTTACATTTTATATCCCATACCTTATACACAGTACGAAAACCTTACCCGCGCCTGTATATACCCACTTCTACAATCACCGCAGACGAAGTCGCGGGTACCAGCTAGTATATATATATATATACTGTATATACAGTGGGGCAAAAAAGTATTTAGTCAGTCACCAATAGTGCAAGTTCCACCACTTAAAAAGATGAGAGGCGTCTGTAATTTACATCATAGGTAGACCTCAACTATGAGAGACAAAATGAGAAAACAAATCCAGAAAATCACATTGTCTGATTTTGTAAGAATTTATTTGCAAATTATGGTGGAAAATAAGTATTTGGTCACCTACAAACAATCAAGATTTCTGGCTCTCACAGACCTGTAACTTCTTCTTTAAGAGTCTCCTCTTTCCTCCACTCATTACCTGTAGTAATGGCACCTGTTTAAACTTGTTATCAGTATAAAAAGACACCTGTGCACACCCTCAAACAGTCAGACTCCAAACTCCACTATGGTGAAGACCAAAGAGCTATCAAAGGACACCAGAAACAAAATTGTAGCCCTGCACCAGGCTGGGAAGACTGAATCTGCAATAGGCAACCCGCTTGGATTGAAGAAATCAACTGTGGGAGCAATAATTAGAAAATGGAAGACATACAAGACCACTGATAATCTCCCTCGATCTGGGGCTCCACGCAAAATCTCACCCCGTGGGGTCAAAATGATCACAAGAACGGTGAGCAAAAATCCCAGAACCACGCGGGGGGACCTAGTGAATGAACTGCAGAGAGCTGGGACCAATGTAACAAAGCCTACCATCAGTAACACACTACGCCGCCAGGGACTCAGATCCTGCAGTGCCAGACGTGTCCCACTGCTTAAGCCAGTACATGTCCGGGCCCGTCTGAAGTTTGCTAGAGAGCATTTGGATGATCCAGAAGAGTATTGGGAGAATGTCCTATGGTCTGATGAAACCAAACTGGAACTGTTTGGTAGAAACACAACTTTTCGTGTTTGGAGGAAAAAGAATACTGAGTTGCATCCATCAAACACCAGACCTACTGTAAAGCATGGGGATGGAAACATCATGCTTTGGGGCTGTTTCTCTGCAAAGAAGCTAGGACGACTGATTCGTGTACATGAAAGAATGAATGGGGCCATGTATCATGAGATTTTGAGTGCAAACCTCCTTCCATCAGCAAGGGCATTGAAGATGAAACCTGGCTGGGTCTTTCAACATGACAATGATCCAAAGCACACCGCCAGGGCAACAAAGGAAGTGGCTTTGTAAGAAGCATTTCAAGGTCCTGGAGTGGCCTAGCCAGTCTCCAGATCTCAACCCTATAGAAAACCTTTGGAGGGAGCGACAGCCCCAAAACATCACTGCTCTAGAGGAGATCTGCATGGAGGAATGGGCCGACATACCAACAACAGTGTGTGCCAACCTTGTGAAGACTTACAGAAAACGTTTGACCTCTGTCATTGCCAACAAAGGATATAGAACATAGTATTGAGATGAAATTTTGTTACTGACCAAATACTTATTTTCCACCATAATTTGCAAAAAAAATTCTTACAAAATCAGACTGTGATTTTCTGGATTTGTTTTCTCATTTTGTCTCTCATAGTTGAGGTCTACCTATGATGTAAATTACAGACGCCTCTCATCTATTTAAGTGGTGGAACTTGCACTATTGGTGACTGACTAAATACTTTTTTGCCCCACTGTACATACAGCTACCGGTACATACACTATATATACAGCTACCAGTACATACACTATATATATATATATATATATATAGCTACCGGTATATACACTATATAGACAGCTACCGGTATATACACTATATATTGCTAACCATCACTAGTAATGAAAGAATCTGCAGAGGAAGTCGACCCCATCTTGTCATCGCTCCATATACAGGGTGGCCATAATATAACCTCAGGTGTTTGGAGTCGTGTGCAGGCTGACCCAATGGATGGAATTGCCTGAAAATTTGTATGTGTGCTAATCAAGGCATAGGGAAATGGACGGCATGGGAAAAAAAACAAAAACCCTAAAAGTCATCACCAACTGCTTCCTGGTGACAATGACACCCGCATGACATTTGCATTGATGTTTCTGGCCAGAGTGGAAGTGGAGACCAATTGGCCATGGAATCTCCTGTGGAGCGACGAAGCGCATTTTTACCTGAATGGAACGGTCAACACACAGAACTGTCGCATATGGGCCACCAAAAACCCGCGTGCGCTCGAGGGGGTTCCACTGCATTCGCCCAAGGTGACCGTTTGGTGTGGGTTCACCTCATCGTTCATGATCGGACCCTTCTTTTTCGAAGATTTGGGCCCAACTGGGGTTGCCACCTGTTCTGTCACAGCAGCGAGGTAGCGGACAATGCTGGAATCAGTGGTCGTTCCCCAACTCCAACAGCGGCAGTGCCTGCAGACGATCCCCTTCATGCAGGATGAGCCCCCTCCTCACATCACAAATCCTGTTAAGAACGCTCTTCGTGCACATTTTCCCGATGACAGGATTGTGAGCCGCTCATTCCCTACAGCGTGGCCACCGCGCTCTCCGGATCTCAATCCTTGTGATTTCTGGTTATGGGACAATTGAAGGAGCGTGTTTATCGGGGGAATGTCGAAACCCTGCCTGACCTCAAAGACCGCATCACATTGGAAGTGCGCAGCATCTCACCAGAGACGTTACACGCAAGCGTCAAGCACGTTCTGCATAGGATGACCATGCTCACCATGCATGATGGCGGCCACATTGAACAGTCATGCTAGTCGGTGGTCCAAATGGGACATCCCCAAGTATCGACATGCTGGCTTTGCGCCGCACGCTCACTGTAAAGCGCCACATTATCCCCTGGTGGGGAGTTTTCGTATTAATTTTTTTTTTTTTTTTTTTCATGCTGTCCATTTCCCCATGCCTTGATTAGCACACATACAAATTTTCAGGCAATTCCATCCATTGGGTCAGCCTGCACACGACTCCAAACACCTTAGGTCAGAGGTGCTCACACTTTTTCAGCGTGTGAGCTACTTTATTAGCTGACCAAGGCAAAAGATCTACTAGGGCGGGGCCGGGGCTGGCCTGTGGGCGGGCCGAGGTGGGCCTGTGGGCGGGACGGGGCGGACCTGTGGACGGGGCGGGCGTGTCTCTGGGCATGGATGGGCATGTGGACGGGGCCAGGCGGATCGTGAGAGCAGGAGACGGCGGCGTTCTGTGGCTGCCCAGGGATCCCCGCTGTCTGCTTCTTCACAGCGCAGGCTGAGAGTTATCTTTGGACACTGGGAGGCTGGGGCTGCGGCAGCTCCGCCTGCCAGTGTCCAGAGATGACTCTCAGCCTGCACTGTGAACAAGCAGACACCGAGGATCCCTGCATCCCGCGATCGACCCATACGTCCTTTGCGATCTACCAGTAGATCGCGATTGACGTATTGGGCACCCCTGCCTTAGGTTATATTATGGCCACCCTGTATATGTCCTGTACCAGCCTAGGTCTGTCTCCCCGGGGTAGGGCGCTCGTTCTACATCACAGGTTAGTGGAGGAGAAGAGTCTGATACTGTGCAGTGGAGGAATGTGCCAGGTATCTTCACATACTAGAGCCTGATCCGGAAGCCCCCCTTATACTCCCTACTAATCCTATTTATTCCATGGGATTCTGTGTAGTGATAACATTTTCTCATCTTCTCTCCATTCAGGTTCCTACAATATAGAATCCTCTCAGTATCTTCTATATAAGAGAATATTCCTGATTGATCCATCAAGGATGGAAAGAGACAGGAACAAGATGGCGGAAAGTCTATTAAATCTCACCCTAGAGATCATCTACCAGCTTACTGGAGAGGTGAGAGATTCTGATGATGTCATCATGACATCATTCTTATCTATAGTAATAACAGATGATATGACTGGAGAGGTGATGGACTCTGGACATGTATGTAGTGAGATTTATTAATGTGTCTCCCCATAACCAGGATTACACAGTAGTGAAGAAGACCTCTAGTGGGCGCTGTCAGGCTCCTGTGTATGATGGATATGGAGGAACCCTGAGCCCATTCCCGGGGCCTCCACCTCACCCCCTGATACAGGAGGAGATCAATGGACAGAAGATCCTAGAACTCACCCACAAGATGCTGGAGCTGCTGACTGGAGAGGTGACAGTGCTGGGAATGCTGGGACATTATACAGTAACTGGAGGGGTCGGGGTGATGACTGTATCATTGTGTTGTCAGGTTCCTATAAGGTGTCAGGATGTTGCTGTCTATTTCTCCATGGAGGAGTGGGAGTATTTAGAAGGACACAAGGACCTGTACAAGGAGGTGATGATGGAGGACCAGCAGCCCCTCACATCAGCAGGTAATAGACATGACTATATACACATGGACTTCCATTATTTGTATGTACAGAATGAATTCAGTCCCTGTCTGTCACTAATGTCTCTGGATCTGACTGTGCCGCATCCTGTACTCTCACCCTGCAACAGAAAATCCCGCCTGGCCAGTAAGGAATCTGATGGAGATTCATATGTCATTGTGTAAACCTCACCTTAGGCCCCAATCACACTATGGAATCCGGACTAGAAAATCTGGTCTGTACATCAGTCTCATTTCCCAGCCTGAACTCTGTCCACACACCAGGACTCCCCATATCTTAGTGATCTATGACGCTAGGAGTCCCCGCTTCCTTGTGACTCCACAGACCCTACTACATACTGTATGGGACAGCAGATCCGCGGTGAGTTCAGGCTGGGAAATCCAGCAGATGTGGTTTGGATTGTATTGTGTGTATGGGGTGTAATACAGTAAGATTTATGGCATCCTACAGTATTATTCCACATAAGTGGCCATAGTTAAGCAGCCATGGATTGTGTTCCTGTGGTTTGGGCTCTGAGACTTATTTCACTTTGGATTCTTAGAAGAGACGTCCAGATAAGACGATCTATATCAGGACAGGACAACTAGTAATGTAGTCAGAGGCCTGAACTTACTGGTACAAAATAAGGACCTTAATGTTAGGTCCTAAATGTAGGTTCTGTTGGGATAAGACAAAAACATTGCTAAAATAAGGCAAGGCTACCAAAAGAATATAGAAAAAATATATCAAGATGTTATTAAAGTGATTAAAAACACAGAAACACATAGCAACAAAAGGAGGGAGGAAAAACACATCCAAAAGACCATGCATGTGGAAAAAATGGCGTTCAAAACAATCAATAGTTAAAAGGGTTTAGCAGTCCAAGTAGGAAAGTGGAATATACACAAGTGATATACATAATATATATGATGAGGCCAGAGAAGGCGAAACGAATGTCGGGGCGCGTCTAATGCATGGTATGGGTTTTTATGGCATTAATTTCGTATACTGAGGGTTCATGTAGGTACAACTATATGCAATTTTTTGTGTATATATATATATATATATATATATATATATATATATAGATTATGTATATCATATTTCTGTGTTTTTAATCACTTTAATAACATTTTGATATATTTTTTCTACATTCTTTTGGTAGCCTCGCCTTATTTCGGCAATGTTTTTCTATTATTTGGATAACTATCTCTACATTGTGCCCTATATATTTTTGTGGATAAGATAAACTACTCTGGGTGCAGAAATTGTAATTTAGATTGTGTTGCATGTCCTTTATGTAATATGAGTAAGGTGATCTACTAGGGACAGGCAGGGCCGCCATCAGAACAGTACTGGGGCTATCAGAGGTCCGGTCACCGCTCTAAGAAAAAAGGAGGCCGGTAACTTGCACTAGAAATGAATCTTATGTGATGTATCTCTATGTAAGTGCCACCATTCCTTTCTTTTGAGCTGTGCCGTCGTTTGCTGCTTGTGCCACTGACTTCACTTCTTCACATGGTCTGAAGCGTCTCAGGCAGCGGCAGCTCAGTGGGGAATATACTTATAAAGTTATGTTATTCAATAATAGTAACATCAGTTTTATTTTTGTCAGATGACTGTACCAGGAGCTCAGAGGGACATCTGATATCTACAGAGGATCATGGTATCACACAAAATTCATATGAAAAACATGTCATTACCCCAGATATACCCTCAGCCCATCAGGAGAAAGATCTTTCGTCTAGTTCATCACGGTCTGTAAAGCAAAATAAAGGAATCAAAAGAGGTGTTATACATCAGAGAACTCACACGGGAGAGAAGCCATATTCATGTCCAGAATGTGGGAAATGTTTTACTCACAAATCAAATCTTGTTGAACATCAAAGAACTCACACAGGGGAGAAGCCATTTTCATGCTCAGAATGTGGGAAATGTTTTACTCAGAAATCACATCTTGTTGAACATCAAAGAACTCACACAGGGGAGAAGCCATTTTCATGCTCAGAATGTGGGAAAGGTTTTACTCACAAATCAAATCTTTTTGAACATCAAAGAACTCACACAGGAGAGAAGCCATTTTCATGCTCAGAATGTGGAAAATGTTTTACTCACAAATCAAGTCTTCTTAAACATCAGCAAATTCACACAGGGGAGAAGCCATATTCATGCCCAGAATGTGGGAAATGTTTTGCTCAGATATCAACTTTTGTTAAACATCAGCGAATTCACACAGGGGAGAAGCCATATTCATGCCCAGAATGTGGGAAATATTTTGCTCAGAAATCATATCTTGTTAGACATCAAAAGACTCACACAGAGGAGAAGCCATTTTCATGTTCAGAATGTGGGAAATATTTTTCTCACAAATCAAGTCTTCTTAAACATCAGCAAATTCACACAGGGGAGAAGCCATATTCATGCCCAGAATGTGGGAAATGTTTTGCTCAGGTATCAACTTTTGTTAAACATCAGCGAATTCACACAGGGGAGAAGCCATATTCATGCCCAGAATGTGGGAAATGTTTTGCTCAGATATCAACTTTTGTGAGACATCAGAGAACTCACACAGGAGAGAAGCCATATTCATGCTTAGAATGTGGGAAATGTTTTACTTGTAAATCAAATCTTGTTATCCATCAAAAGTCTCACACTGGGGAGAAGCCATATTCATGCCCAGAATGTGGGAAATGTTTTACTCAAAAATCAAATCTTGTTATTCATCAAAAGTCTCACACTGGGGAGAAGCCATATTCATGCTCAGAATGTGGGAAATGTTTTATTCAGAAATCAAGTCTTGTTGAACATCAAAAAACTCACACAGGGGAGAAGCCTTATTCATGCCCAGAATGTGCAAAATGTTTTACTCACAAGAGACAGCTTGTTCAACATCAGAGAACTCACACAGGAGAAACGCCATTTTCATGCTCAGAATGTGGGAAATGTTTTACTCACAAATCAAATCTAGTTAAACATCAGCAAATTCACACAGGGGAGAAGCCATTTTCTTGCCCAGAATGTGGGAAATCTTTTACTTGTAAATCAATTCTTGATGACCATCAAAAGACTCACACAGGAGAGAAGCCATATTCATGCTCAGAATGTGGGAAATGTTTTACTCACAAATCAAATCTAGTTAGACATCAGCAAATTCACACAGGGGAGAAGCGATTTTCTTGCCCAGAATGTGGGAAATCTTTTACTTATAAATCAATTCTTGTTGACCATCAAAAGACTCACACAGGGGAGAAGCCATATTCATGCCCAGAATGTGGGAAATGTTTTCTTCAGAAGAGAAAGCTTGTTCAACATCAGAGAACTCACACAGGGGAGAAGCCATATTCTTGCCCAGAATGTGGGAAATGTTTTACTTTTAAATCAAGTCTTGTTGACCATCAAAAGATTCACACAGGAGAGAAGCCATATTCATGCCCAGAATGTGGGAAATGTTTTACTCAGAAATCACATCTTGTTAAACATCAAATATCTCACACAGGGGAGAAGTCATATTCTTGCCCAGAATGTGGGAAATGTTTTACTCAGAAATCAAATCTTGTTAAACATCAAATATCTCACACAGGAGAGAAGCCATATTCTTGCCCAGAATGTGGGAAATATTTTAATTGTAAATCAATTCTTGTTGACCATCAAAAGACTCACACAGGGGAGAAGCCATATTCATGCCCAGAATGTGGGAAATGTTTTATTCAAAAGAAAAAGCTTGTTCAACATCAGAGAACTCACACAAGGGAGAAGCCATATTCTTGCCCAGAATGTGGGAAATGTTTTACTTTAAAATCAAGTCTTGTTGACCATCAAAAGATTCACACAGGAGAGAAGCCATATTCATGCCCAGACTGTGGGAAATGTTTTACTCAGAAATCAAATCTTGTTAAACATCAAATATGTCACACAGGGGAGAAGCCATATTCTTGCCCAGAATGTGGGAAATGTTTTACTCAGAAATCAAATCTTGTTAAACATCAAATATCTCACACAGGGGAGAAGCCATATTCTTGCCCAGAATGTGGGAAATGTTTTACTTTTAAATCAATTCTTGTTGACCATCAAAAGACTCACACAGGGGAGAAGCCATATTCTTGCCCAGAATGTGGGAAATGTTTTACTTGGAGATCACAACTTTTTACACATCAGAGAATTCACACAGGGGAGAAGCCATTTTCATGACCAGAATGTGAGAAATGTTTTACTCAGAAGACACAGCTTGTTCAACATCAGAGAACTCACACAGGAGAGAAGCCATATTCTTGCCCAGAATGTGGGAAATGTTTTACTCAGAAATCAAATCTTGTTGAACATATTCAAATAGAAAATATTTCCAACTTCCATTTTAGAACTCACACAGAAAATGCAGTTTTGTTTTCAGAATGGTTTATCCCCAATTCACATCTTAAAACTTACAAGAGCTCTCCAAGTACAGGAGAAATTTTTATTCTTTCCCAAAAACTCATTTTAATGACAATTAGAACAAGAATAAAATACAACATTTAGACTGTAATCACACCTGTGACATAGTTTGATGCAGTTTTTCAGTAAATCCTGGATGGGTTTAGTTTCTCTTTCCCTTTATCCACACATAAATCTTTACAGTCCTTTATTCTTGGCAAGGCCTGGGGTTACAAGAGGTATCTCTGCGGCCTATACTGTTTATACATCTTTCCCATATCCCTCTAAACTATCATATACAGTGACACCTCTCCAGGCCATCGCTCCTCTAAGAAATTCACCCCCTCGTAGGGACTTATAGTTTCGCTAATTTTCCTCCCTTTATTCGACAGCTGCCATTCTATAAGCCGACCGCCCCCTTATGTAACCAAGCCCAATTGTGTAAGTGTAAACTCATACAAGCAGTCTGACACTACACCAGATTTATCACAGTGACTGATACTAGATGATAAATCTTGCCCTATCTATATCCTGTCTAGTCTACATTTATACCACCTCTTACTTGGCTTACTTTGAGACAAAATTTTATAACACAATGTTCTTCGCCAGTAGACAGCTCCATACTGTACAAGTGGTCAATCTCTTTAATCCACTCACCCACTGTCGGGGGCAACTGGGACTACCAGAGCTCAGGAATAACAGCTCTAGCTGCAGCCAGGAAATGTCGGAGGAGCCTATTTTTGATCTTGGCCAAGGGGCCAGGGATTAGGGTAAGAAGAGTCAACTGAGGAGATGATGATCAAGACCCGACGGTGACTTCTGTGTAAATATTAAAGATTGCAGTACAAAATGGTTGTAGCATGGGTCACAACCACTATATAAGATAAGATAATCCTTTAATAGTCCCACATTGGGGAAATTTCAGCGTGTTACAGCAGCATAGTAATACAGATACAGGATAATACAGAGTAATATATTACAGATGTAGACACAGATAAGCTGAGAAGAGAAGATATACTAGGAGTCCATGGCAGCTAAGGAAAAAACAGAAGAGAAGGAGGAAGACCTCATGGTCATCCTCATAATCATTAGTTCTCTGTGCGGAGTGCTCTTCGTTTGGTCTGATGTAGATTATACAGCCTGGTCGCGGTTGGAAGGAAGGACCTGCGATAGCGCTCCTTCTCACACTTGGTGTGAAGCAGACGGTCACTTACAGTGCTGCCAAGTCCCATCAGGGTCCCATACATGGGGTGGGATTTGTTCTCCCGCATGGAGGTCACCACAGACAGTATCCTTCTGTCACCCACCACCTGTACTGGGTCCAAGGGGCTCCCCAGGACAGAGCTGGCCCTCCTGATCAGCCTGTCAAGTCTATTTCTGTCCCTGGTTGATATACTGCTTCCCCAGCAGGCCACACTGAAAAAGATGGCTGAGGCAACCACAGAGTTGAAGAAGGCCCTAAGAAGTGTCCCCCGGACTCCGAAGGCCCTCAGCCTCCTGAGCAGGTAGAGTCTGCTGTGGCCCTTTCTGTGCAGCGCCTCCAGGTGATCAGCCCAGTCTAGTTTATTATTGAGGAGCACACCCAGATACTTATAGGTCCTGACTATCTCAATACATGTTCCTTGGATCTCCACCGGGGTCGGAGCACCTCTCCGTTTACTAAAGTCCACCACCATCTCCTTGGTCTTCCCAGCATTAATCCTGAGCTGGTTCTGCTGGCACCATTCAACAAAATCCCGGTTTAAGTCTTTGTATTCCCTATCGTCGCCATCAGTGATAAGGCCGACTATTGCGGAGTCATCGGAGTACTTCTGTAAGTAACAGCTGGATGAGTTGTGCCTGAAGTCAGCAGTGTACAGTGTGAAGAGAAATGGGGCAAGAACTGTACCTTGTGGTGCCCCCGTACTACAGATCACAGTGTCAGACACACAGTCCTGGGCTCTCACATACTGAGGGCGGTTTGACAGGTAGTCTAGGATCCAGTTGGACAGGTGATGGTCCACACCACCAAGGTGGAGGATAGAGCCCTCGGCTGGTCCAAACCTCTGGGCAGGGTCAGATTGGCTCAGTTTCTGGAGAAGGGCAGGGCATCTATACCGTCTTGTCATAAATTTAAAGTTCTTTTCCTGAGCGTGGCAGGCCATGGGAACTTTGTGATAGAAAAAGAAAATTTTCTGCCAGTCTTGGTCTGAGAGTTGAATTTGGTCCGTATGGATGACCTCTAGTTAAAGAGAGGCCAGATAGTTCTCAATGAGTATCGCAAAGAATTTCACATCATTATTTACGAAGGTGATGACTTTTATTGTGGTTGAGTGCGTTTGGGGACTAAAGGGGTACCCTCATCACAAAAGACGCAAGTTCGGGAGTAAACATTTTGTAGAACTTCACGGGGAGATCACCTAAGCCCAGGCTCTTTCCACTATGGGAGTCCCAGATCACCCAGGAGAGGTCCTCAACCAAGAGTTCCTCATTTAGTGTGGTCCCACTCTCATCCATAAGTTCAGGGAGTGTCATTGCAGCCACCTAATTGTTGATCCTGTTTTGCATCTCTTGCAGAGATAAATCTGAGAGGAGGCCACTACAATTGTAGACATTTGAGTCGTAATCTTAGAAAGATTGAACATTAGGGGGGACAGGGACTCTCCAGGGTCGTTTTAATGGTAGGAACAGTGCCGCACCTCCCATGAGGCGACCTGAAGCGAGCGCTTCAGGCGGCGCTATGCCAGGGCCTCAGGGAGGGCGGCATTTTTGCTAACCTAAGCCAGTCCAGGACAAGCTGTCCTGGACTGGCTTAACACCGAGCAGTGGTTTGGGGAGGCCACTGGGCTCCAGCAGCCTCCCTTCACGCTCAGGCAGAGCGCAGGCAGTCTCCAGGCCTGCTCTCTGCCGGTGAACGGCGCTAAGCCCCGCCCCCTTCGCAAAGTCCCGCCCCTTCCGCTATGCCATGCCCCCGCTCCGCCCCCTCTCCCCGGCGGGGGAGCGGCTTTCTGTAGTTCGCCTCGGGCGGCGAAAGGGGAAGGATCACCCCTGGGTAGGAACAAACCAATTGAGTGGCCGTGGGTGAAGACATTTTTCTAGGGATCTGCCACACTTGTTAGAGAATTCATATTGTCTAAAAGACAATTTGCATATGGTTTCCACTAGGTCCACCAGTGTTTGTGATCCCTGTTGCATTTATGGAAGGATTCAGTTGTTTGTATCTGAGTAAGAAGGCATGAGATCTCAAAAATCCTCTCCCGCTTCAGCCCTCACTCCTTCTTGAATGAAATTCCCGCGCTGACACTATTTAGTGCTTCCCATTGTATCGGGATTGGGGTCACATCATGCTCATGATGGTGAAGAAGGTCCATAATGGCTTGTGAAATCACCCCTGTGCGCGCCCCGTCTTTGAGAAGGTTGGTGTTGAGAGTCCGGCCCCACTCACCTCGCCTTGATAAGGAAATAGTAACATCTACTGTGAGTGTTGTGGACTTGCGAAAAATAGGTGCAGTCTCTCACCTGGAGATGAAGGACCCACGGAACATTGACAAGCCGCATGTCAGCAACCTTAAATTTCAGGGTCTGTGAACGTGACAAAGGGATGGAGAACCTGCCTGACAAGAAATCCAATATTGCATTCATGGTTAATTTCAGGTCTCCTGCCATGACCTTCAAAAAAAGTAAATTTTCATTTTCATGTCCCAATGTTAATAAAATCTGTGAATCAGCTGTAGGGTCAAAATGCTCACTGTACCCCCTGATGTGTTCTGTGTGGGGTGTAGTTTCCAAAACGGTATCACAAATCTCAAATAGCGCTCTTTCCATTCCAAGCCCCACCATGTTCCCATACATCAGATTATGGCCACATATGGGGTATTGCCGTGTTCATGATTCTGATACAGTGTTTCTGACGACAGTCACCCAGGATTATTGGTCAATTAGTCATTGACCTTATCAAAGTCCAAGTGAGAATATAGGAAGTGTAGTTTTAACCCCTTCCTGCCGATGCCACTTTTTGACTTCCTGACCAAGCTCGATTTTTCAAAACTGACGTGTCACTTTATGTGGCAATAACTTTGGAACGCTTTAACTTACCAAAGTGATTTTGAGATTGTTTTTTCGTAACACATTGTACTTCATGTTAGTGGTAAATTTTGGTTGATATGTTTTGTGTTTAATTATGAAAAAATAGGAAATTTGGTGGAAATTTTGAAAAATATGCATTTTATAAAGTTTGAAATGATGTGCATTGCATACAGATAATCAGACTGACAAAATTATATCCTAAATCTCATGTACCAGATCTCTGCTTTATGTCGGCATCAAACTTTAGTCGCGCTTTTATTTTCTACGGACATTATAAGGTTTACAAGTGAAACAACAATATTCAAAATTTTCAAGAAATTTCCAAAACCCATTTTTTACGGGACTAATCCAATTATGAAGGGGTTTTGAAAGACCCCTGTATTAGAAACCCCCATAAGTCACCCCATTTTCAAAACTGCACCCCTTAAATAAGCCAAAACAACATCTATCAAGTATTTCAACCCTATAAGTGCTTAACAGGAATTAAGACAAAATGGAGGTGAAATTTACACATTTGATTTTGTTTTACTAATTTTTTCGTTTAGCCCTAGAATTTGCACATTCACAAGGGGTTAAAGGAGAAAATGCCCCCCACAATTTGTTAGGCAAGTTCTCCCGACTACCATAGTACCCCACTTGTGGGTGTAAACTAATATATGGACACACAGCGAGACGCAGGAGGGAAGGCGCGCCAAAGAGCTTTTAGAGGGCAGATCTGGCTGTGATCAGTTTCATGTCGCATTTACAAAGCCCTAGAGGTGTCAAAACAGCGGAAACCTCTAGAAAGTGACCCCATTGTGAAAACCGCACCCCTCAAAGAATTTATCAAGTAATGTAGTGAGCATTAGTAACCCCGAAGTGAATATATAAGCTGTGCTCCTATGACACAGACGGGGAAGAGGGGCATTCTGGGGGATCAGCGCTGGTGTATTATCGCTCATAAGCTCTAAATCTGGGGTGTCCCCTGAAAACCCTCGCACCGCTTATACATTTCCTTCTAGTCGCAGCCACTTATGTCCTAATAATTTGGTGACTTTTGGGGTTTTTGTCTTCACATTGTACAAGCTATATATTTTTAGTTATTGTCTGCCAATGTGGCCATATAAGGGCTTGTGTCATGACCTGAAGACTTGTATAAAAATTGTGTGTTTTTCTGGTGGGGTTAGGTCAGGAGGGTCACCAAGTCCACTATCAACACCTCTGCAATGCAACTGGGACAGCAGGGGAAGCATGTCTGGGGGCATCTAACAAGCCCAAGTCACTGTTTTACCCCACCATCACAGCCTATCAACTACACACTTTCCACACTCAAAAAAACCTCTATCAAAGTGGGAAAATACCTGGAAACCTTCTTTCTTCCCCAAATGGATGGACACAAACCCCAATTTCAGCTAAACAAACATTAACAAGCACCCCTTTAAATCACATTGCCCATGACAACCACAGATGGAATAGGCAATGGAAATCCAACAGTACCCCCCCCCCCCCCTATCATTGTGGATGTGTGTGATGTGGTAAGACCTTCCAAAATTCTCTTTTATGGCCCTTAACTTGAGCACTTCCAAATTAAGTTACAGGCCCCTAAACTGAGCTACCAGCAGAGATTGAGGCCCTTCAGGTGACTTCAGCCTCTACCTGCAGAGTTTTAGGCCGTTTAACTTAGTTCAGCCTTCACCAGCAGAGATTTGTTGGTCCTTTGGGTGAGTTGAGCCTTTAAACAGCAGAGATTTAGTTTTTGCCCTTAGAGTGAGTAGAGCCTTTAAACAGCAGTGTTTTTGGCCCTTGGAGTGAGTAGAGACTCTAACCAGCAGAGTTGGGGGGAATCAGGGTGAATTGAGCCTAAAAGGATCAGAATTGTGCAACGCTGATGGTGGAGGAGGAGGAATTGTAGAGGGTGAGCACACACATGCAACTTCATGTCGGGGTGCTTGACACCGGTGGACATGAAAATGATGGGTCTATCCAGTGGCTGTTCATTTTTATGAGCGTCAGCCGGTCAGCACTGACAGCTGGCTGCGCTTATCCGTAATTATGCCACCGGCAGCGCTGCAGACCCTTTCCAAAAGCACGCTGGCGGCAGGGCAGGAAAGGACCTCCAATGCGTACAGCGCAAGTTCCAGCCACTAATCCAACTTGGAGACCCAATAAGTATAGGCCGGAGAGGACAGGGCTGTGGTTGGCCAGGTACTCACGCAACATGCGCCTATACTTATCCCTCCTGGTGACACTAGGCCCCTCAGTGGCGGTATTTTGCTCTCTCCCACTGAGCCCAGTGCTTGCCTTACAAATTACGGCGCATGGCTGAGGTGGTCAGGTTTCTTTTCTCAGAGCCCCTATTTAGTTTTAAGTTGCACAGTGTGCAAAACGCACTCAGTTTATCCTCCATGCATACGCTGCAAAATCTACACAACATCGAGGAAGGTGGCCAACATGGGCATGTGTTGGCCGAGTGGCTAGTACAGGGAAAATCTTGGGCCTTGCTGGCTCTGGCCTGGCTTCTGTGAAGCAGCTGTCCTGTGCCTCTGGACATGCCTCTGCCTCTAGCTGTAGCTTGACCGCAACCTTGCTCCCCAGCTGCATTTCCACGCCCCCGGGCACATCCTCGTCCACGTCCCTTAGCGCTAGCTTTACGCATTTTGTGATGTATACAAATATGGTTTTTTTTGTATACACAGAGGCTAGATATATTGAACATATATCAGCTTAAGGGCTCCCGCTAAGGGCCACAAAAGTGAATTTTGTAAGGCCTTACCACATCACACACACAATGACAGTTAGGGGGGGGGGGCTGTTGGATTTCTAATTGCCTATGCCATCTGTGGTTGTCATGGGCAATGTGATTTAAAGGGGTTCATGCTAATGTTTCTTTTGCTTTAAATTTTTGCTTCTGTCCATAATAATGTTGAGGAAACAAGGTTTCAAAGTATTTAGACTTTCATAGAGGTTCTAGTGAGTTTGTAAAGTGTCCAGTGGAAAGGATGGGATAGGATTTCACATAAGTCTGCCATCCATGGGCACTCATGGTTGAGAAACTAAGGGAGCTGACTTTGATGAACCCTTGGGTTTTGGATTTGGAACTCCATCAAAGGTCTCTGCAGCTCACACACCCTGCTCAACATAGGTTATATAGTGTTTCAGCGTGTGGTGACCTCGAAAAAGCAGTCGGTGCTTCAGGCAGATGTAGGTGTTGCTGGAGTGTATTGAGGCTAGCAGTGGCTACTGTAAGCTTGCCAAAGTGGGCGCACAAGCGCCACACTTTCACCACTAGCTGGAGAACATTGGGGTACGTTTTTAAAGACCGTTGCACCAATACTTTGAAAACGTGGGTCAGGCATGGACCGTGTTGGAGGCTAACAAGCTCCAGAGCTGCTACCAGGTTCCAGCCATTGTCACACACGAAAAAACATGACTGGGCCCAGGTGCAGCGGCGAAAACCACATAGCCGTCTCATTCAGGATCCCTCACCACGGAGGCCCTGTGCTGTCTGTCTCCCAAGCTGAAGAGCTTCAGCACAGCCTGCTGACGTCTCCCCACGCCAGTGTTGCAGCGTTTCCAGCTTGTAGCTGGGGTCGATTTAACGGCGGCAGAGGAGGAGGATGGTGTTTCAGCACTCCTGCCAGGAATATTGGGTGGGGAGACAAGGCAGGCCGCCACAGTTTGCGACCCGGTCCCAGCCTCAACTACATTCACCCAGTGTGCCGTGATTGAGATGTAGCATCCCTGGCCACATGCACTTGCCTATGCCTCGGTGGGCAAGTGGAACTTTGTGCAAAACGTGGAACTTAGGGCCCACCTGATGTTACGGGACACATGCTGGTGCAAGGCATGGACAGCACACCGGGAGAAGTAGGAAAGGCATAGCGAGTAGAGATGAGCGAGTACTGTTCGGATCAGCCGATCTGAACAGCACGCTCCATAGAAATGAATGGATGCACCTGGTACTTCCGCTTTGACGGCGGCCGGCCGCTTAACCCCCCGCGTGCCGGCTACGTCCATTCATTTCTATGCGAGCGTGCGAGCTGATCCGAACAGTACTCGCTCATCTCTAATAGCGAGGTGCCGCAGTTGTCAGCAGGTCACAGAAGGCCTGAGTCTCCAAAAAGCAGGGACGGCAACATCTCCTGGGTCAGCAGTTTTAAGATGAGGCCGTTGAAGGCTTGGGCATGTGGGTTGGTTACGCTGTACTCCTGCCAGCGATGAAAGGCCTGGGAGATGGGGACTTACTGGGAAGAGGCGCATGATGGTGCAGATAAAACGAGCTGTGACTTGGGCTTGTTAGATGCCCCCAGACATGCTTCCCCTGCTGTCCCAGTTGCATTCCAGAGGTGTTGGCATCATTTGCTGAGGTGTCATAGTGGACTTGTTGACCCTCCTGAGTAGAATAGTGGTTTCCCCTGAAACGAAGCATTTTTTTCCCATAGAATATAATGGGGTTCGATATTCGTTCCAATAGTGGAATATTGAGGGGCTACTCGAATCAATATTTCACTCTTCGCTCATCTCTATTTATCACTGAAGAAGGGTTCGGTGAATGTGCATATGAAACTGGTGGGTTCGGTACCTCAAACAAGGTTAAGAACCACTGATTTTGGGTATTGCTAGTCCTGTTCCCTTACCATTAGGGTCTAGGCGTTTTTCCCTCTATACAGTTTTCTTCTATCCCTTTTTTCTCCCTTATTGTGTCATTCCTGCAGCCTAGTCTGCACTGATCCCTATCCATACATTTTTGTACTCATCTGGCGCCTCTTCACATCAGACATGGTAAGACCCACTGGCTTTATTTCTAGGATCGGCGTGTCCTGTTATATACACAGGGCCGCCGATAGGCCAGTACTACTGGTACTGGCGTCAGGGGCCCGGCCAAATTGAAAAATGGGGGGGGCCCGGTTTTGGCCCGCCACCGTGTGCCGGCCCCCTGGCGCCCGTAGCAGTCATTGTGTATGTCCTATTTCAACTCAGATCTGCATCCAGAGGACGCAGATCTGAGTTGAAGACATACGCGGCTGAAGCAAGGAGCTGACCTGTGTCAGCTCCTCGCTTCGCTGCCGCCACTGCTACTGGCTTGTAGACTCGATGTGATCACATTGCGTCTAAAAGCCAGTAGCCGGCGAAGCGAGGAGCTGACACAGGTATGGATAGGTATGGATACAGGGGGCAGTGGAAAGATGTTAGAAGGTGGATGGGGGGGGGGGATTGTTGGGACATCAGGTGTGCGGCACTGCGGAGAGGGAACGTCTGGGGCAATGCGCCACCCTCTGCTCGCATGCTGCGGCGCCGGAGGCGTGTGCAGTTTGACAATTTGCTTAAGGTTTTTAGTTGCACTGTGTGAACACGGCTCTGTCCTTAATTGGATTTGCACCACACCCGTCTTCTGCCAAGGTTACCTCTGTTCATTAAGTGGTTAATCTGTCTTGCCTGTGATTGACAGCTTTTCTTCCTGTCAGGTTCTGGGATAAGTTGACAGCTGATTCTGACTGGTTACCAACGTATCCCGGCAAGGGAGGCCAAAAACGCAATGTGAATAAGCCCTGAGGATTTATTAAGAGAGCTCTTATAAATGGTGTTGGCTCTCTATAGGCTCTCTATAGGCGCTGTCACACGGAGCAGATTTTACCTGCAAATAGAATCTGATTAAGCCTTGTAATGCTGCTAAATAAAGGGAAATGTAATACAGAATGGGTATGTCGCAAATTAAAGTAGTTTTAAAATGGCGGCGGGGTGGGGGGGGGCCCAGACACTTAGGCTGTATGGGGCCCCAAAATTCCTGATGGCGGCCCTGTGTGTACTATACTGTATACTATACTGTGTTACTATACTGTGTACTATACTGTGTACTATACTGTATACTATACCCGATCTTACACTTCTGTCCTGCTGTCCCGGATGGCTTAGAGATTTAGAGCTTGTCCTGCTGTGCCCCTGTAGGAGTGTTTTCTCCCCCTCCCCCCCATCTCTGCTGCGTCCCCTCCCCCCACTGAGCCAATAGAGGGGACTAGTGACCTATGACCCCTCCTCCTCTACAGTCCAGCACAGAGCAGAGCAGCATTACCTGGCAGCGTCTCCTGTAAGTAGTAACATGTCTGTGTGGGGTGAAGGAATCCTCCGGGGTCTCCACAAACCTGCAATCTGTGCACTAGAGGGGGAGATGGCAGACAGGGTGGGATGTTTATTTGGAAATGTATTTTGCTGAAGTTTGGGAGAAATTGTAAAGATAAGTTACAGGAGAATCCATGTTGTAGTGTACTGTGTGCAGGGGTCACTATGGGGGTCACTATGGGGTATAATACTGTGTGCAGGGGTCACTATGGGGGATAATACTGTGTGCAGGGGTCACTATGGGGGATAATACTGTGTGCAGGGGCCACTATGGGGTATAATACTGTGTGCAGGGGCCACTATGGGGTATAATACTGTGTGCAGGGGCCACTATGGGGGATAATACTGTGTGCAGGGGCCACTATGGGGTATAATACTGTGTGCAGGGGTCACTATGGGGGATAATACTGTGTGCAGGGGCCACTATGGGGTATAATACTGTGTGCAGGGGCCACTATGGGGTATAATACTGTGTGCAGGGGCCACTATGGGGGATAATACTGTGTGCAGGGGCCACTATGGGACATAATACTGTGTGCAGGGGCCACTATGGGGGATAATACTGTGTGCAGGGGTCACTATGGGGGATAATACTGTGTGCAGGGGCCACTATGGGGGATAATACTGTGTGCAGGGGCCACTATGGGACATAATACTGTGTGCAGGGGCCACTATGGGACATAATACTGTGTGCAGGGGCCACTATGGGACATAATACTGTGTGCAGGGGCCACTATGGGGGATAATACTGTGTACAGGGGTCACACACTGACGGCTCCGCTATATACACGTGACTGTGACATCATTAAAGGTCCTTTAACTTACTCGTATATTCAGCAATAACAGCAGGACCTGATCATGTGACTTGTTGACTCCTCCCACATGTGACATCATCACAGGTCCTGTAACCTCGGTTACTATACAGCGGTCGGCGCCAGTCCCGGCAGGATTATTATTAACCCCTTTACCCCCGGACAGTTCTGGACCATAAAGGCCTTGTGCGCATGTGCAGGTAATTACTAGTGATGTCTCCTCTGCAGCCCCTCAGTATCACATGGCTCAGGTATATTCTAGTGTATGGGGAGGGGGCGCAGAGACCCCAATACAGAGCTCCATAGACTGTATACAGCTACCGGTACATACACTATATATATATACAGCTACCGGTACATACACTATATATATACAGCTACCGGTACATACACTATATATATACAGCTACCGGTACATACACTATATATATATACAGCTACCGGTACATACACTATATATATACACAGCTACCGGTACATACACTATGTATATATATACAGCTACCGGTACATACACTATATATATATACAGCTACCGGTACATACACTATATATATACACAGCTACCGGTACATACACTATATATATATATACAGCTACCGATACATACACTATATATATACAGCTACCGGTACATACACTATATATATACAGCTACCGGTACATACACTATATATATATATATATATATATATATATATATATATATATATATATATATATACAGCTACCGATACATACACTATATATATATATATATATATACAGCTACCGGTACATACACTATATATATATATATATACAGCTACCGGTACATACACTATATATATATATACAGCTACCGATACATACACTATATATATATATATATATACAGCTACCGGTACATACACTATATATATATATACAGCTACCGGTACATACACTATATATATATATATATATATATATATATATATATATATATATATATACAGCTACCGATACATACACTATATATATATACAGCTACCGGTACATACACTATATATATACAGCTACCGGTACATACACTATATATATATATACAGCTACCGGTACATACACTATATATATATATATATACAGCTACCGGTACATACACTATATATATATATATATATATATATATATATATATATATATATATATATATATATATATATACAGCTACCGGTACATACACTATATATATACAGCTACCAATACATACACTATATATATATATATACAGCTACCGGTACATACACTATATATATATACAGCTACCGATACATACACTATATATATATATACAGCTACCGATACATACACTATATATATATACAGCTACCGGTACATACACTATATATATATACAGCTACCGGTACATACACTATATATATATACAGCTACCGGTACATACACTATATATATACAGCTACCAGTACATACACTATATATATATACAGCTACCGGTACATACACTATATATATATATATATATATATATATATATACAGCTACCGGTACATACACTATATATATATATATATATACACAGCTACCGGTATATACACTATATATATATATACAGCTACCGGTACATACACTATATATATACAGCTACCGGTACATACACTATATATATACAGCTACCGGTACATACACTATATATATATATATACAGCTACCGGTACATACACTATATATATACAGCTACCGGTACATACACTATATATATATATATATATATACAGCTACCGGTACATACACTATATATATATATATATATATATATATACAGCTACCGGTACATACACTATATACAGTCCTATGAAAAAGTTTGGGCACCCCTATTAATCTTAATCATTATTAGTTCTAAATATTTTGGTGTTTGCAGCAGTCATTTCAGTTTAATATATCTAATAACTGATGGACTGTTAGCGTTGTCATTTACCTTACCCCAGGACCGACCAGGTAAACCATATAATCAGATATTAAAGACAGACACACACGAGTTAGATTTCTGTGCGTCCGGACAGAGCTCTGCAAAGTTCTGCCCAGAATCAGTTTATTTTATAGTAAGTATTGTCATTGAGAATTAACCAATCCAAAAGTATATCAGAAATGAACCAATCAGATTAGATCAAAATTCCACCAATACAGTTATTGTCAACAATCCTAAATTGTCCAATCATAGTACATGTGACTGGTCAGGCGTCATGCATAACCTGGCCAAAAATACATTCTTTTAGTATGCGACCAAAGAAATCTGGAGACTTTCCATTAAGTCTGTCTTCTATCTAATTGTACTGAAAATGATAAATATTGACAGTTCTTTCCTGATTTCCAAGAATCAAGAGTACAACCACATCTTGAACATCTGGTATTCTGTTATGGCTAACTAACCAGCATCATGTGACTTGTTGACTCCTCCCACATGTGACATCATCACAGGTCCTGTAACCTCGGTTACTATACAGCGGTCGGCGCCAGTCCCGGCAGGATTATTATTAACCCCTTTACCCCCGGACAGTTCTGGACCATAAAGGCCTTGTGCGCATGTGCAGGTAATTCCTAGTGATGTCTCCTCTGCAGCCCCTCAGTATCACATGGCTCAGGTATATTCTAGTGTATGGGGAGGGGGCGCAGAGACCCCAATACAGAGCTCCATAGACTGTATACAGCTACCGGTACATACACTATATATATATATATACAGCTACCGGTACATACACTATATATATATACAGCTACCGATACATACACTATATATATATATACAGCTACCGATACATACACTATATATATATATACAGCTACCGGTACATACACTATATATATATACAGCTACCGATACATACACTATATATATATATATATATATATATATATATATATATATATATATATATATATATATATATATATACATACACAGCTACCGGTACATACACTATATATATATACAGCTACCGGTACATACACTATATATATATATACAGCTACCGGTACATACACTATATATATATATATATATATATACAGCTACCGGTACATACACTATATATATATATATATATATACAGCTACCGATACATACACTATATATATATATATACAGCTACCGGTACATACACTATATATATATATATATATACAGCTACCGGTACATACACTATATATATATATATACAGCTACCGGTACATACACTATATATATATATATATATACAGCTACCGGTACATACACTATATATATATATATATACAGCTACCAATACATACACTATATATATATATATATATACAGCTACCGGTACATACACTATATATATATATACAGCTACCGGTACATACACTATATATATATATATATACAGCTACCGGTACATACACTATATATATACAGCTACCGGTACATACACTATATATATACAGCTACCGATACATACACTATATATATATACAGCTACCGATACATACACTATATATATATACAGCTACCGATACATACACTATATATATATACAGCTACCGGTACATACACTATATATATATACAGCTACCGGTACATACACTATATATATACAGCTACCGGTACATACACTATATATATACAGCTACCAGTACATACACTATATATATACAGCTACCGGTACATACACTATATATATATATATATATATATATATATATATATATATATATATATATACAGCTACCGGTACATACACTATATATATATATATATATATATATATATATATATATATATACAGCTACCGGTATATACACTATATATATATATATACAGCTACCGGTACATACACTATATATATACAGCTACCGGTACATACACTATATATATACAGCTACCGGTACATACACTATATATATACAGCTACCGGTACATACACTATATATATATATATATACAGCTACCGGTACATACACTATATATATATATATATATATATATATATATATATACAGCTACCGGTACATACACTATATATATATATATATATATATACAGCTACCGGTACATACACTATATATATATATATATATATATATATATATATATATACAGCTACCGGTACATACACTATATACAGTCCTATGAAAAAGTTTGGGCACCCCTATTAATCTTAATCATTATTAGTTCTAAATATTTTGGTGTTTGCAGCAGTCATTTCAGTTTAATATATCTAATAACTGATGGACTGTTAGCGTTGTCATTTACCTTACCCCAGGACCGACCAGGTAGACCATATAATCAGATATTAAAGACAGACACACACGAGTTAGATTTCTGTGCGTCCGGACAGAGCTCTGCAAAGTTCTGCCCAGAATCAGTTTATTTTATAGTAAGTATTGTCATTGAGAATTAACCAATCCAAAAGTATATCAGAAATGAACCAATCAGATTAGATCAAAATTCCACCAATACAGTTATTGTCAACAATCCTAAATTGTCCAATCATAGTACATGTGACTGGTCAGGCGTCATGCATAACCTGGCCAAAAATACATTCTTTTAGTATGCGACCAAAGAAATCTGGAGACTTTCCATTAAGTCTGTCTTCTATCTAATTGTACTGAAAATGATAAATATTGACAGTTCTTTCCTGATTTCCAAGAATCAAGAGTACAACCACATCTTGAACATCTGGTATTCTGTTATGGCTAACTAACCAGCACAAAGGTTCAGATGTGGGTTAGGTAACTTGAATATGGAGTAGAGGATACAAAATGGCTGCTGTGTGTACCAATAAGAATACACATCAATTGAACTACTCTAACAACTCCCCTCTTTTTATCATTTTCATACAAGGCCCATATTTTCCTAACTACCTCCCTTTTTCTCATGGATAGCAAAATAGAACCACCCTACATACTCAAAGTGTGTGAATACTAATTCCACAGATTGAGGGATGCAAGCATCCATCCGGATGGTCCCACCACCTCTATCCTTCTAACTTGAATCAAATCTGATCCACAGGACCTTGTGTAAGAAAAAGACAAAAAGATACAAACTAGAGGGAGCATTCTCCTTTACTGCTGCCCTAACTGTAATAATGAGTATGCTACAAGATGAACAACAAATATATCAATATGGCGGAAAAGCTTCTTCTTAGCAGGCTGTGGCTGTTTCGAACTTTGTCCCACAATATATGCAGTTGGACAGGTCGTCTAGAGCCTCTTTTCCGCAATGAGTACATGTACATTTTCGGATCATCAATATCATCATGGAATGGACGTTGGAGCCTTGTACAGAAGTTGGTCCAATCTTAACTTTATCTGGAAAACAATTAGACTTTAGTGCTCTATTTTAAATAATCAAGTCAAGTTTAAACACAATCTACAGTATAAATATCAGAAGACATGTCTTAAGGATAAAGTGGAAAATTCCAAAAAATCTATCCTCCTGGTCCCCTGAACCAATTCACTGGATCTGACCAGAATAGCCATCCTGGCCAGGGACATCTTTTTCTGAATGACTGTCTCTGAACTCTTCCTTCAATCTCCTTGTTTCTAGTGAATTATGGGCAACCCTAAGCATACCTTGGGCATCAATGTAACGACAACAAGCTGGGGCCACAATCTGACATAAGTCTTCTTGAGCTGTAGTCAAATAATCTAATATCATAACATGCTGACTAGAGATGAGCGAACACTAAAATGTTCGAGGTTCGAAATTCGATTCGAACAGCCGCTCACTGTTCGAGTGTTCGAATGGGTTTCGAACCCCATTATAGTCTATGGGGAACATAAACTCGTTAAGGGGGAAACCCAAATTCGTGTCTGGAGGGTCACCAAGTCCACTATGACACCCCAGGAAATGATACCAACACCCTGGAATGACACTGGGACAGCAGGGGAAGCATGTCTGGGGGCATAAAAGTCACTTTATTTCATGGAAATCCCTGTCAGTTTGCGATTTTCGCAAGCTAACTTTTCCCCATAGAAATGCATTGGCCAGTGCTGATTGGCCAGAGTACGGAACTCGACCAATCAGCGCTGGCTCTGCTGGAGGAGGCGGAGTCTAAGATCGCTCCACACCAGTCTCCATTCAGGTCCGACCTTAGACTCCGCCTCCTCCGGCAGAGCCAGCGCTGATTGGCCGAAGGCTGGCCAATGCATTCCTATACGAATGCAGAGACTTAGCAGTGCTGAGTCAGTTTTGCTCAACTACACATCTGATGCACACTCGGCACTGCTACATCAGATGTAGCAATCTGATGTAGCAGAGCCGAGGGTGCACTAGAACCCCTGTGCAAACTCAGTTCACGCTAATAGAATGCATTGGCCAGCGCTGATTGGCCAATGCATTCTATTAGCCCGATGAAGTAGAGCTGAATGTGTGTGCTAAGCACACACATTCAGCACTGCTTCATCACGCCAATACAATGCATTAGCCAGTGCTGATTGGCCAGAGTACGGAATTCGGCCAATCAGCGCTGGCTCTGCTGGAGGAGGCGGAGTCTAAGGTCGGACCTGAATGGAGACTGGTGTGGAGCGCTCTTAGACTCCGCCTCCTCCAGCAGAGCCAGCGCTGATTGGTCGAGTTCCGTACTCTGGCCAATCAGCGCTGGCCAATGCATCCCTATGGGAAAAAGTTTATCTCACAAAAATCACAATTACACACACGATAGAGCCCCAAAAAGTTATTTTTAATAACATTCCCCCTAAATAAAGGTTATCCCTAGCTATCCCTGCCTGTACAGCTATCCCTGTCTCATAGTCACAAAGTTCACATTCTCATATGACCCGGATTTGAAATCCACTATTCGTCTAAAATGGAGGTCACCTGATTTCGGCAGCCAATGACTTTTTCCAATTTTTTTCAATGCCCCCGGTGTCGTAGTTCCTGTCCCACCTCCCCTGCGCTGTTATTGGTGCAAAAAAGGCGCCAGGGAAGGTGGGAGGGGAATCGAATTTTGGCGCACTTTACCACGCGGTGTTCGATTCGAACATGGCGAACACCCTGATATCCGATCGAACATGTGTTCGATAGAACACTGTTCGCTCATCTCTAATGCTGACTAGTGTCTAGAACTAACAGCTTTATATACCAAATACTAGTATTAGCGGTTACTTTATCTGTCATCATAATTGTCATATGTTCTAATCTAAAACATAAAAACATAACATTGAATAAGAAATCAGATAATCTTTGAGACTCATGATTGAGGAATCGGCTGTAATGTGAGGCTTGAATCCAGGTCGGCTTTCCCTCCAGTTTGACCGAGGTGGATGTGTATATCTGGACCTGGAATGGACCATCGAACCGCGGATCCACCAAGGATCTCCTGTGTGTCGCCTCACAGTCACCCAATCTCCAGGCCGTAGAGAATGAGTCTCCTCCAATGAGTCAGAATCTGGAATAGAGCTGAGACCATGGTTAGGAATCTATGGGAGATTCTTATGCATATCCCTACATATTCTGCCATATCAGAATGTCTGATTTGAAGCTCTTGTGGAAAATTAAAATCAATCTTTGGGTTTTAGTTTATAAGTTCCTTCCACTGACTTAGAATCTGGAGGGAAAGGGAAACTGAAAATATACATTAATCATATGCTATTAAAGATTCATCACATAGTCAGGACATCAGACTATGAACAATACAATCCAAATCTAGGGCTAAGGCTAATTTCTCCTGTCAGGAATATACACTGCAGAGAATACAAATGCATGTGCCAACTAATAAATACTTCTGGGAACAGCATGGGGGTAAGAAACACTTGTTATATCCCCATGGTATACATTTTCTTTATTATCCGTATGGTAAGTTCCATTATCACTTTGATGGTCTCGGGGATCTTACTCACACTACATCAGTCCCGTTTGTGGTGGTTTTCTTCACCAGATATGCCCCAAGCCATCCTGAAGGGAAACAACTACACACATAGGCAAATATTCACAATATACATATATCATACCGTCTCACCTTTAATAATCGTATATACTCAATCTGCAATCCCTGGAACAGGTACAAGGGCTTCAGGCCTGACCCTTTGGCCTAACACATGCCATGCGGCTTACATATATATATCTGACTGTAGTGATGCTAAATCCTGCAGCTGCCCATCCTCTGCTCACCAGGTCACACATGGCTACGACTAAACAGTACACATAATGCTGCTTATACCATCAATGGGGACGATGCTGTCAGCAAAAATACTCTCTTACCACCGAACACCAGGACTTGTACATCCTTTTTCCAAGTCTCCTCTCCTCCTGGACCGTTCTCAGTGCATCAGTGTCGTAAAATCTGAAAAGAGAGCTAAAACGTTTTGGGTCTAGCAGTAAAACATGTCCCCTAGGCTTCCGCAGCTGGGCTAATGGCAATGTCTGCCCACATGTTACTCCTCTACTTTCCCTATCAGCCTTGGTGTGTGCCATGACTTCCAACTATACCCACCTGTGTGGGGGCAGCAGCAGAGTCCATCACTATCTGAATAGCCTGGAAATCCTTTTAGGCTTAACATTAAGCATACAGAAAATTCTCGCTCTCCAGATCGGACCATAATTCTACTATATCAAACACCTACCCTCAGACATTGTACCATGTTCAAGCGATGGCTTCAAGTTCAGCTAAGACCCTTGGAGTCTCATAATAGGTCTCCAGTCTCCTTACGCTTAGTTTACCTCATATTCGGTGACTGTGGCATATCTGATACAGGATCCACCATCTTTCCCAAATCCAAGACCATCTATAATAGAACTCAATAAAAAAGTTATCAATAGATTCATATTGGCAAAAAAAAAATTTCTTAAGTTGTCTTAGTGAGAGAGATATACCGGTCAAAGCTAGACAATACAAGAAGAGCCAGTATTATCTTATCATGCTGCAGCTCACATAGCTGCCTATTCCACTCATAGCTGCAGCTGGGTATCCCCCCTGTATCTCATAACTGTGTCCTGTGTAGGACTACAGACCTCAGCAATCTCTCTTAAAGAAACAGAAACACATTTGTACAATCTCATAATATCAATACAATAAGGTTAGGCAAATATTCACAATATATACAGTCCTATGAAAAAGTTTGGGCACCCCTATTAATCTTAATCATTTTTAGTTCTAAATATTTTGGTGTTTGCAACAGCCATTTCAGTTTGATATATCTAATAACTGATGGACACAGTAAGATTTCAGGATTGAAATGAGGTTTATTGTACTAACAGAAAATGCGCAATATGCATTAAACCAAAATTTGACCGGTGCAAAAGTATGGGCACCCTTATCATTTTATTGATTTGAATACTCCTAACTACTTTTTACTGACTTACTGAAGCACAAAATTGGTTTTGTAACCTCAGTGAGCTTTGAACTTCATAGCCAGGTGTATCCAATCATGAGAAAAGGTATTTAAGGTGGCCAATTGCAAGTTGTTCTCCTATTTGAATCTCCTCTGAAGAGTGTCATCATGGGCTACTCAAAACAACTCTCAAATGATCTGAAAACAAAGATTGTTCAACATAGTTGTTCAGCGGAAGTGTCATGCCCCAGGACTTTGTTCATTCACTGACATCTATCTGTGATATTATGTTTTGCCTTTTTTTTGGTGTGTCCCTCCTGTCTTCCTGTATTCTTAGCTGTGTGTAATAGCTCCTCCCAGTTCTCTGTGTATGTGTAGTTCATCTTGATGCATGTAACATGTCTGCACAGCCTCTGGAAATTCAAAATTTTTTCACCTGCTGTTAATGAGGATTTAACAAGATTTACCCAGAATAAAGCATTTGGAATCTTCTCTACACCTCCTCAGCTGAGTTGAACACTGTCTGGCAAGCTATCTGATGTGAGTACTGGTTACATACAGAGGACTTCAGGGCTCTCTCTCACAACCTCACACTTGCAGTCAAGCTATTGAGTCAGAATAGTGAAAAAATTATGTATAAAGACTCCCAGATTCAGCTGTGAGACAGCTCACTAAGTTTCAAGATCCAGTCACAGCAAGTTACCTGCAGATTCAGAAGGAAATAGCAGTGTGTAACCTGCATCCCCTCTCCATAGAACTTTCTAGCAAGCAGCCATTTCACTCCAGTATAGCTCATCCTGTATTGTATCATGGCTGAAGGCAACCCTGAAAGTAGCATGGACAAGGATCTGCAGCCCAGTGTAAAGACTAAACGCCCTGTTAAACCTACTTGGAAAGTTAGTGAGAATCTAGAATGTTTAAAGCATGAACTTTCCTCTGAACTCTCAAAATGGTGGCAGAAAATACAGTCTCACATGTCTGCAATGTGCTTGCCTGCACACAGTGCATCACCACTAGAGGGAGCTGTGCAAATGCTATGCATGGACATTATGAGGAAATATCTGGTGAATATCAAAGTGTATTGAAAGCACTAGCTACAGACGACTCCTTAAAAGAATTGCAAAGATTCCAACACCTCTGTTCAGAAAGGAACCACCTAGTGCATGAAGCAGAGTTAAGGACAGAGTCAAGAATTGCGCAACTGCAAGAAATGGCATCCCATGTTTCTGAGTCTACCAGACGTTCAAAACACACATCTAAGTCGCGGTCCTCAAAATCCTCTACACTCAGTGAGCAACTTATAAAAGCACGTGCAGAGGCAGAAGCTACTAAGATACAGGCAGCCTTTGCACAGGAGAAGGCAGCCATGGAAGCCAAAGCAGCCCAAGAGAAGGCAGCCATGGAAGCTAGCGCAGCTCAGCAGAGGGCAGAGTTGGAAGCTCTAGAAAAACAGTGTGAACACGCTACAGCCATGGCAAGGTTAAAGGTCTTTGAGCAGGCTGCCAGCGGAAGTGAAAGCGACAGCATTAGTCTGAGTGATATGGATGTCGAGGATCCCCTCAAGCGCACTAGAGACTATGTGCTAAGCCAAAACAGTGAACCCTTATTTGCCACAAATGTTCCTGTCAAAAATGACATCACCACAGAGCAAGAGGGCACAGTATCTTCTGCAGCACACCGCATTCAAGCTCAACACGATGTCCTGCCAATCCAGCATACAGTTTCTTCTTCCTTCATGGATCCCCAAAGCTCTACAGCTCAGCAAATTCAATATACCGATACGCAGACAAATACCAATGTCTTACCATACCACCAGACTGTAAGTAAGCATCCAGTTTCACACCCACATGTGGCTAAACCTATGGACTTTAAGCTAGCTCCTAGGCTGAATGCCTATGCAGAACCATTTCCACCCATGTCTGTTAACCAGAACCCCACTAATAATGTAAACACCGCTACTCAGCCAGCGATTCAATATGTAAAGTCAGAGAGAACAGACATGTCTGAGTTTGCAAGGTACATGGCTCGCCGTGAGCTTACGAAAACTGGACTTATAAGGTTTGATGACCAACCTGAGAACTACAGAGGATGGAAATGCACCTTTAAAACCACAACTAATGACCTCGGCATTACTGCAGCCGAAGAACTAGACTTGCTTATTCGGTGGCTTGGTCCACAGTCTGCAGAACGTGTAAAAAGACTCAGATCTGTCCACATTCACAATCCCACAGCAGGCCTCACTGCTGCCTGGGAAAGACTGGAGAAAACTTACGGCAGTCCCGAAGCAATAGAGAATGCTCTGTTCAAACGATTGCAAGAGTTTCCAAAGATATCTGGCAAGGATAACCAGAAATTCCAAGAGCTCAGTGACCTACTCATGGAGCTTCTACTAGCTAAGGCAGACATTCACCTACCAGGCCTCAGTTACCTAGATACTGCTCGTGGCATAAACCCAATAGTCGCCAAGTTGCCTTATAATATTCAAGAAAGGTGGACTACAGTTGGGTCAAGGTACAAAAATGAGAATCAAGTCTCCTTTCCTCCATTTTCCTACTTCTGTGAGTTTATCAAGAATATTGCAGAATCCAAGAATGACCCAAGCTTTTCCTATGGTGAACCCAGTGTCCCTGGATCACCTCCTGTTAAATATGGCAGCTCACATTCTAGCTACAGAAGTCGCAGAGGTCCAGTGTCAGTAAAAAAGACCGACATTCTTCCTACACCTGCCCCAGAAGTAAGCAGTGGCAAGAATATAGAAGGCATAAAGGTAGAAAATCCTAATCGCCTGTGTCCTATTCACAAGAAGCCTCATCCCCTCAGGAAGTGTATTGGCTTCAGGAGGAAACCAATCCAGGAACGTAAAGAGCTTCTAAAGAAATTTGGTATATGTTTCAAATGTTGTGCCTCTACCGAACATATTGCTAAAGACTGTAAAATCGCTATCAAGTGTATAGAGTGTGGCAGCGAAGATCACGTACAAGCTCTTCATCCATCCCAACCTAGTGCCACGCCACCTACAGTTTCCCTTCCCCCAACAGAGCATGGCGGGGAGAACACTGATCAAGCAACAAATATTCCCATGGTATCTTCTTCATGTACAGAAGTCTGCGGAGAAGACCTTTGTGACAGGTCCTGTGCAAAGATTTGCCTAGTCAACATATACCCCAAGAGTCAGCCAGAAAAGACGTTGAGGGTGTATGCCATCTTGGACGACCAGAGCAATCGATCACTTGCAAGATCAGAACTCTTTGATCTGTTTAACTTGAAGGGAGATACTTATCCTTATACCTTGGGTACATGTAGTGGCATATCAGAGGTTTCTGGGAGAAGAGCCAGTGGACTCGTAATAGCTTCTCTCAAAGGCAATCTGGAAATACCTTTACCCACGCTTGTTGAGTGCAATCAGATACCATCCAACAGAGAGGAGATACCCACACCAGAGGCAGCCTTTCATCACCCTCATCTAAGCGCTATAGCTGATGAAATACCAGCCCTTGACAAACATGCAGATATTCTACTTCTGCTAGGTAGAGACGTTCTCAGACTACATAAAGTACGCCAGCAAATTGATGGACCACATGATGCACCATTTGCCCAACGCCTTGATCTAGGATGGGTTATCATAGGCAACGTCTGCATAGATATGATGAAAAGGCCCACCAAGATTTCTTCATTTAAGACGCATATCTTACCAAATGGTCGCAGTTCTTATTTCCAGCCATGTCCACATCACTATCAAGTGAAAGAGAAAATAAGCAACAGTAAGTGGTTGCACAGTCATCAAGACAACGTGAACACTTCCTTACCCTGGGATGACACCCTTGGATTAACAGTGTTCAATACTACAAGTGATGACAACAAGTTGGCACCGTCCATGGAAGATAAGGAATTTCTCAAACTTATGGCTGAGGAATTCACTCAAGACGACTCCAACAGCTGGGTTGCACCTTTACCCTTTCGCTCTCCGAGATCAAAACTACCAAACAATCGGAAGCAAGCAGTTTCTAGACTTTTGTCTCTTAAACGTACCCTCAAGAGGAAACCAGAGATGGAGAAACATTTTGTAGGTTTCATGCAGAAGGTATTTGAGAGAGATCATGCGGAACCTGCACCTCCATTAAAGGAAGGAGAAGAATGCTGGTACCTTCCATCATTTGGCGTATATCACCCTCGCAAACCTGACCAGATCAGGGTTGTGTTCGATTCTAGCGCTCAGTATGAAGGCGTTTCTTTGAACAACGTGCTCCTCACTGGTCCTAACCTTAATAACAGCCTCATAGGAGTCTTAATCCGCTTCAGACAAGAACCTGTCGCAGTGATGGCTGATATCCAGCAGATGTTTCATTGCTTCATAGTGAAGGAAGACAACAGAAATTATCTCAGGTTCCCATGGCACAAAGATAATGATGTCAACAACGAAGTCATAGATTATCGCATGAAAGTGCATGTCTTTGGCAATAGTCCATCCCCTGCAGTAGCGATCTATGGACTAAAAAGGACTGCTCAGGGAGGCGAGAAAGAGTATGGGTCTGACGCTCATCAGTTTGTTGAAAGGAACTTCTACGTTGATGATGGTCTTAAATCTTTACCCACAAGTGAAGAAGCAATTGCCCTTCTTTCCAGGACACAGGAAATGTTATCTGTAGCAAACCTCAGACTTCACAAGATCATCTCCAATAATCCGGAGGTAATGGAAGCATTTCCCTCTGATGACCATGCAGTCAACCTCAAAGACCTTGATCTCAGTTCTGATACTCCTCCTATGCAACGCAGCCTAGGACTGCGGTGGAACATTGGACAAGACACATTTACATTCCAAGTGTCAGCCTGTGACAAACCTTTTACCAAGCGAGGAGTTTTATCTGTGGTAAACAGCATTTATGATCCTCTTGGTTTCATAGGCCCCATCACCATTCAAGGCAAGCTACTGCTAAGACATCTTACTACTGAGAACAGCGACTGGGACACTCCACTGCCTGCTGAGAAGCAACAAAAGTGGGAAAAATGGAAAAGATCTTTGGAAGTATTGGAAAAAATCCAGGTTCCACGTTGTTATGTGCCCGGCTCCCTTTCAGCTGCAGTCAGGAAGGAAATCCACATCTTCTCTGATGCATCGGTGGAAGCTATAGCTGCAGTGGCCTATCTGAGGACATTAGGAGCCAATCATGAGCCATGCTGTGGATTCGTCCTGGGTAAGACCAAACTGACTCCTAAATCTGCCCACTCTGTTCCACGACTCGAACTTTGTGCAGCCGTGCTAGCTGTAGAAATTGCCGAAGTAATTGAAGGTGAAATGGACATTGCCATTGATTCATTTACATTCTATACTGACAGCAGAGTTGTCCTCGGATATATACACAACCAAACAAGACAGTTTTATGTGTATGTTGGCAACAGAGTAGAACGTATTAGAAGTTTCTCTGCTCCTGATCATTGGCATTACGTCTCCACAGAACTTAACCCAGCTGACTGTGGTACAAGGCCTGCACCGACAGCACACCCACTAGACCATTCGTGGCTATCACCTCCAAGTTTCCTATATGATGATTCCTACTTGACTCCTACTAACACTGTCTATGATTTAGTGGATCTCAACTCCAACAAGGAAATCAGGCCTACGACCTCTACACTGTACACCTCTGTGATTCCAAAGACGAAGCTGAAGTCACACCGCTTTGAGCGTTTCTCAACCTGGTCATCTATTGTGAGAGCCATCGCCCGACTGTTTCACATTGCTTAGTGCTTTGCAAAAGACAGGTTGACAAAGTGTCGTGGCTGGCATATGTGTCCGGAACACCCTACAGCAGCGGACATCGAACATGCTGAGCATGGTATCATCAGGAGTGTTCAACAAGAGGTATATCACCAAGAGACTGACAGTATCTTAAGGAACATCAATCTGAAAAACTCTTTTGGATTACAATTTGGGTTGGTGGAAGTGTTGGCAAATTGCGGCTTCCCCGATCCGAAGATTGGTTATTTGGACCCTATGCAAAGTTCTTAGTTGTAGCCTACAGCTTCAAGACTTTCGTTTACAAGTTTTGGACTAATTGTTGATTACTGTTCATTGTGCATGTTTATTTTCTTGTTTTTCAGGTTTCATCCTTATGGACATCTAAGGACATTATTTGATACTACTTTCAGTGAAATCTAAAGATTTCAGACGGGGAGTGTCATGCCCCAGGACTTTGTTCATTCACTGACATCTATCTGTGATATTATGTTTTGCCTTTTTTTTGGTGTGTCCCTCCTGTCTTCCTGTATTCTTAGCTGTGTGTAATAGCTCCTCCCAGTTCTCTGTGTATGTGTAGTTCATCTTGATGCATGTAACATGTCTGCACAGCCTCTGGAAATTCAAAATTTTTTCACCTGCTGTTAATGAGGATTTAACAAGATTTACCCAGAATAAAGCATTTGGAATCTTCTTTACACCTCCTCAGCTGAGTTGAACACTGTCTGGCAAGATATCTGATGTGAGTACTGGTTACATACAGAGGACTTCAGGGCTCTCTCTCACAACCTCACACTTGCAGTCAAGCTATTGAGTCAGAATAGGAAGGATACAAAAAGCTGTCTCAGAGATTTAACCTGTCAGTTTCCACTGTGAGGAACATAGTAAGGAAATGGAAGACCACAGGGACAGTTCTTGTTAAGCCCAGAAGTGGCAGGCCAAGAAAAATATCAGAAAGGCAGAGAAGAAGAATGGTGAGAACAGTCAAGGACAATCCACAGACCACCTCCAAAGAGCTGCAGCATCATCTTGCTGCAGATGGTGTCACTGTGCATCGGTCAACTATACAGCGCACTTTGCACAAATAGAAGCTGTATGGGAGAGTGATGAGAAAGAAGCCGTTTCTGCACGTACGCCACAAATAGAGTTGCCTGAGGTATGAAAAAGCACATTTGGACAAGGCAGCTTCATTTTGGAAACAAAAATTGAGTTGTTTGGTTATAAAAAAAGGCGTTATGCATGGCGTCCAAAAAGAAACAGCATTCCAAGAAAAACACATGCTACCCACTGTAAAATTTGGTGGAGTTTCCATCATGCTTTGGGGCTGTGTGGCCAATGCCGGCATCGGGAATCTTGTTAAAGTTGAGGGTCGCATGGATTCCACTCAGTATCAGCAGATTCTTGAGAATAATGTTCAAGAATCAGTGACGAAGTTGAAGTTACGCCGGGGATGGATATTTCAGCAAGACAATGATCCAAAACACCGCTCCAAATCCTCAGGCATTCATGCAGAGGAACAATTACAATGTTCTGGAATGGCCATCCCAGTCCCCAGACCTGAATATCATTGAACATCTGTGGGATGATTTGAAGCGGGCTGTCCATGCTCGGCGACCATCTAACTTAACTGAACTTGAATTGTTTGTCCAAAATACCTTTATCCAGGATCCAGGAACTGATTAAAAGCTACAGGAAGCGACTAGAGGCTGTTATCTTTGCAAAAGGAGGATGTACTAAATATTAATGTCACTTTTCTGTTGAGGTGCCCATACTTTTGCACCGGTTAAATTTTGGTTTAATGCATATTGCGCATTTTCTGTTAGTACAATAAACCTCATTTCAATCCTGAAATATTACTGTGTCCATCAGTTATTAGATATATCAAACTGAAATGGCTGTTGCAAATACCAAAATATTTAGAACTAAAAATGATTAAGATTAATAGGGGTGCCCAAACTTTTTCATAGGACTGTATATATCAGCAGAGTAAGCAGAAACATCAACTGAAGGATAAGATCAATCTCCTGATCACACAACAAAATCATACACAAAACATTACACAGCAGATATGGGAGTGACTTCTAATTCACTTCGTATAGAACAAAATAATTTTCTTCTCTTTTTCTTTTAAAAAAAACCCAAAACATCATTACAAAGATAATCTGTGCTACGTTTTTTTTTCCCTATCGACATGCACACACACATTTTCAAATTCAGACACCTTACTGAGCTTCTAAGTTTCAATAACGGTTTTCCTACAATGGGGAACAATCCTATTATGTGCATATTATCACATCACTTTATGTTTCAACATTCTGAGTTCCATCTTTTTGACATCCTAAACTTAGGAAACATACTTAAACCTCTTGTCTTGGATGCCAGGATTGTAATATCAAATAAATATCAAATAAATATGCTAACTAATCGAACAATCAAGCTTAATATTTATCCCCTGCGTCCTCTATCCCTTGGACAGCATCAGTTAACCCAGTGATTAACACTAACTGGTTGTTCAAACTCTGTACTTACTATCTGTAACCTCATAAACAACAATTCCCACTCTCTCCTTCCATTCTAGTACTGGTTCTATTCAAGTAGTTACATCAGTTAGAACTTTCTTTAATTCTGCTTATAAATGGAACACCTCTTCCCCAGTACACAAAAATGATCAATCAAAAATCATCACAAGTCACCTATAACATTCCCAAAACTTTCTGGAAACCTGATGGATTTTCATATTATCATATAGGAAATACATTTACTAGACTAGTCATTGCAAGCTGTTCATTCTGCAGGGTTTGTCCCCTCATATGCAGAGTACACATCTTCCTTAATGTTCACCTGGTGTACTAGACACTCGTACTATAACTCTCCTAGGTACTCTAGGAAACCTCATCTTTCAGTATCCAAGTGTCCGTTCTAGGGAGAAATTTGCACCATGCTCTCACCTTCAAACTTTTTCCACCTCCAGACATCTGAGCAACCTGTGGCTGGCATACCAGCCTTCTTAAGAATCCTTGCCGAATCCTTAATGGCAGCTTTCCTTTTTCTGCTCTGACCAAATCCCTTATCGTAATCTTGGGGCCAATCCTCTCTGATTTGGCTTCCCTTCCGGATTTAGTGAGAACAGTTCCCATAGCATTCAGTCGAGGGTTGCGACCCCTGTCTCTGATTCGTTCCGCTATGGTCAGTACTAGCAAACTAAAGTTTGCTACCGTACAACTAAGTTCTGTTGGATGTCACAAGGAGGAAAAAAATGTAGCAGCCTCTAAGTCTGCAACTATTCTCAACGAGGTGAGGGCAACGTCCTGTGACAAATTCTCACCCACAAGTGTGATCTGAAATTGTACTTTGAGATTCTGGACACCTGGAAATGTAGAATCCACAGCAAACAACCTTCATTTATAAACGTTCAGAACAACTTACAGTAAAACTGGCAATCCTGCACTTCTCTGCCTCAGTATAATTTTCTAGTTGATCAAGATTCTGAGGACATCTAAACTCTATCTCCACTGGATGACACAACTTATTTTCCTCAATCTCACTCAATCACAGTTTAGCATTCTCAATCCAGTACTTTTCAACTTCAACCTGGCTCTATCACTTTAACAAATCTTTCATATTCTTCTTCTAATGGGCCAGCATTAATCCCAATCCGCAATGTGGACAAAGCATTTACAACAATAACATAGATGGTATCCCACATTGGCGTCTGCATTTTCTGGCTACGCAAAGGCTTACTGAATAATAACAGTCCAACAATTGTTAAAGCAAAACCTTCTAGACCGGGAACAAATAATGCATATTAGTGTGTTAGTGACATGCGTTAATGTTGCTTCGACTTTAAACAGCAAGACATGAAACACAGACACAGACAAGCTGCAGTGACCTCCCCCCTTCCCCCCCCCTCTGCAGAAGTTAACTCTTCAACAAAGAGGTGAAGGAGACGACCCAGACAAACAGGTCAAAAAAAGATGAAAACTGAATTTAATCAAAAAAACAAATATTGGAGAGTGTTCTTAAGGTCTTCGTGGCAAGTTTACCCCTAAAATTTTCTTTTGGCCAGATGCCAAGAGACCACACCTAAATTCAGGCGACTCTCATACGCTCACATGGTCTCATTCAAGGAGTCTTAATGTCCATGAAACAAACAACATACGATCATACAATAAATAGAACAAGAAGTCAAGAAGATACCTTATCTTATACAATGGCAACAACTGTTTTTTCCCTAATTGGCAGCAGCACAAACGAACACGCACTACTCAAGTCTGTAAGTAGAATCTTTCCAACAAAAATCAAAACAGCAACAGCCAAATCAAACAGTTAACTCCTTCCTGCTGTCAAGACACGTTAATCAATCTACATAACATAACTTATAAACCACTTCTGATCACATACAGTACATGCAATCACATCCCACAATAACATACAATGGTACCAAAACATGTTACAGACAAACAGAAGACATAAAAGAATAAAAGAGACAGATAGAAAAGAAGATATACATCTGAGTATACAATCCACCTGGGGTGAATGCCTTGTAGTCCCTCCAATGAACTGATAGGAGCAGTACTCTCTACCAAAGGAAAGCACAGTAGGGCATTGCCCTCACTTACCTAGGATATATGCATTCCTCTGACAGAAAAGCACCCCCCCCAACACCCAGTCCACAAAAGGGTTAATTGGCATTATGCCCGCATTCTCCACCAAGTTGTTAGCGTTGTCATTTACCTTACCCCAGGACCGACCAGGTAGACCATATAATCAGATATTAAAGACAGACACACACGAGTTAGATTTCTGTGCGTCCGGACAGAGCTCTGCAAAGTTCTGCCCAGAATCAGTTTATTTTATAGTAAGTATTGTCATTGAGAATTAACCAATCCAAAAGTATATCAGAAATGAACCAATCAGATTAGATCAAAATTCCACCAATACAGTTATTGTCAACAATCCTAAATTGTCCAATCATAGTACATGTGACTGGTCAGGCGTCATGCATAACCTGGCCAAAAATACATTCTTTTAATATGACACAAAGAGGAAATCTGGAGACTTTCCATTAAGTCTGGCTTCTATCTAATTGTACTGAAAATGATAAACGTTGACAGTTCTTTCCTGATTTCCAAGAATCAAGAGTACAACCACATCTTGAACATCTGGTATTCTGTTCTGGCTAACTAACCAGCACAAAGGTTCAGATGTGGGTTAGCTAACTTGAATATGGAGTAGAGGATACAAAATGGCTGCTGTGTGTACCAATAAGAATACACATCAATTGAACTACTCTAACATGGACACAGTAATATTTCAGGATTGAAATGAGGTTTATTGTACTAACAGAAAATGTGCAATATGCATTAAACCAAAATTTGACCAGTGCAAAAGTATGGGCACCTCAGCAGAAAAGTGACATTAATATTTAGTAGATCCTGCTTTTGCAAAGATAACAGCCTCTAGTCGCTTCCTGTAGCTTTTAATCAGTTTCTGGATCCTGGATAAAGGTATTTTGGACCATTCCTCTTTATAAAATAATTCAAGTTCAGTTAAGTCTGATGGTCGCCGAGCATGGACAGCCCGCTTTCAAATGATCTGAAAACAAAGATTGTTCAACATAGTTGTTCAGGGGAAGGATACAAAACGTTGTCTCAGAGATTTAACCTGTCAGTTTCCACTGTGAGGAACATAGTAAGGAAATGGAAGACCACAGGGACAGTTCTTGTTAAGCCCAGAAGTGGCAGGCCAAGAAAAATATCAGAAAGGCAGAGAAGAAGAATGGTGAGAACAGTGAAGGACAATCCACAGACCACCTCCAAAGAGCTGCAGCATCATCTTGCTGCAGATGGTGTCACTGTGCATCGGTCAACAATACAGCGCACTTTGCACAAGGAGAAGCTGTATGGTTGAGTGATGAGAAAGAAGCCTTTTTGTGCACGTACGCCACAAACAGAAACGCCTGAGGTATGAAAAAGCACATTTGGACAAGCCTGTGGACTGTTGAAACAAAGATTGAGTTGTTTGGTCATACAAAAAGGCGTTATGCATGGCGTCCAAAAAAAACAGCATTCCAAGAAAAACACTTGCTATCCACTGTAAAATTTGGTGGAGGTTCCATCATGCTTTGGGGCTGTGTGGCCAATGCCGGCACCGGGAATCTTGTTAAAGTTGAGGGTCGCATGGATTCCACTCAGTATCAGCAGATTCCTGAGAATAATGTTCAAGAATCAGTGACGAAGTTGAAGTTACGCCGGGGATGGATATTTCAGCAAGACAATGATCCAAAACACTGCTCCAAATCGACTCAGGCATTCATGCAGAGGAACAATTACAATGTTCTGGAATGGCCATCCCAGTCCCCAGACCTGAATATCATTGAACATCTGTGGGATGATTTGAAGCGGGCTGTCCATGCTCGGCGACCATCTAACTTAACTGAACTTGAATTGTTTGTCCAAAATACCTTTATCCAGGATCCAGGAACTGATTAAAAGCTACAGGAAGCGACTAGAGGCTGTTATCTTTGCAAAAGGAGGATCTACTAAATATTAATGTCACTTTTCTGTTGAGGTGCCCATACTTTTGCACCAGTCAAATTTTGGTTTGATGCATATTGCACATTTTCTGTTAGTACAATAAACCTCATTTCAATCCTGAAATATTACTGTGTCCATCAGTTATTAGATATATCAAACTGAAATGGCTGCTGCAAACACCAAAATATTTAGAACTAAAAATGATTAAGATTAATAGGGGTGCCCAAACTTTTTCATAGGACTGTATATATATATATATATATATATATACAGCTACCGGTACATACACTATATATATATATATATATATATATATATATATATATATATATATATATATATATATATATACAGCCACCGGTACATACACTATATATATATACAGCTACCGGTACATACACTATATATATATATATATATATATATATATATATATATATATATATATACAGCCACCGGTACATACACTATATATATATATACAGCTACCGGTACATACACTATATATATACAACTACCGGTACATACACTATATATATATATATATATATATATATATATATATATATATATATATATATACAGCCACCGGTACATACACTATATATATATATATATATATATATATATATATATATATATATATATATACAGCTACCGGTACATACACTATATATATACAGCTACCGGTACATACACTATATATATATACAGCTACCGGTACATACACTATATATATATATATATATATATATATATATATATATACAGCTACCGGTACATACACTATATATATACAGCTACCGATACATACACTATATATATATACAGCTACCGGTACATACACTATATATATATATATATATACAGCTACCGGTACATTCACTATATATATATATATACAGCTACCGGTACATACACTATATATATATATATATACAGCTACCGGTACATACACTATATATATATATATATATATATATATACAGCTACCGGTACATACACTATATATATACAGCTACCGATACATACACTATATATATATACAGCTACCGGTACATACACTATATATATATATATATACAGCTACCGGTACATTCACTATATATATATATATATACAGCTACCGGTACATACACTATCAAATCAAATCAAATCAAAAAATGCTTTATTGGCACGTCCGAATAGGTATTTGGCATTGCCAAAGCTAGTAAAGTGTGTGTGTGTGTGTGTGGGGGGGAGTTGGGTTATAACAGTCCATGGAGTCTCATCTTCCTCTTCGTTGGTGACTGCTATATGGGGGGGGGGTTGGAGGTGGGGTGGGGCAGGGCGGTTGGTTTGGGGTATAACAGTCCGTGGAGTCTCGTCTTCCTCTTCGTTGGTGGCTGCTATATGGGGAGGTGGGGGTGGGTGGGGCGGGTGTTTTGGGATAAATATAACACTATATATATATATATATATATATATATATATATATATATATATATATATATATATATATACAGCTACCGGTACATACACTATATATATATACAGCTACCGGTACATACACTACATATATATACAGCTACCGGTACATACACTACATATATATACAGCTACCGGTACATACACTATATATATACAGCTACCGGAACATACACTATATATATATACAGCTACCGGTACATACACTATATATATATATATATATATATATATATATATATATATATATATATATATATATACAGCTACCCGTAAATACACCCGCATGACATTTGCATTGATGTTTCTGGCCAGAGTGGAAGTGGAGACCAATTGGCCATGGAATCTCCTGTGGAGCGATGAAGCGCATTTTTACCTGAATGGAACGCTCAACACACAGAACTGTCGCATATGGGCCACCGAAAATCTGCGTGCGCTCGGGGGGGTTCCGTTGCATTCGCCCAAGGTGACCGTTTGGTGTTCACCTCATTGTTCATGATCGGACCGTTCTTTTTCGAAGATTTGGGCCCAACTGGGGTTGCCACCTGTTCTGTCACAGCAGCGAGGTAGCGGACAATGCTGGAAACAGTGGTCGTTCCCCAACTCCAACAGCGGCATTGCCTGCAGACGATCCCCTTCATGCAGGATGAGCCCCCTCCTCACATCGCAAATCCTGTACAGAACGCTCTTCGTGCACATTTTCCCGATGACAGGATTTTGTGCCGCTCATTCCCTACAGCGTGGCCACCGCGCTCTCCGGATCTCAATCCTTGTGATTTCTGGTTGTGGGGACACTTGAAGGAGCGTGTTTATCGGGGGAATGTCGAAACCCTGCCTGACCTCAAAGACCGCATCACGTTGGAAGTGCGCAGCATCTCACCAGAGACGTTACACGCAAGCGTCAAGCACGTTCTGCATAGGATGACCATGCTCACCATGCATGATGGCGGCCACATTGAACAGTCATGCTAGTCGGTGGTCCAAATGGGACATCCCCAAGTATTGACAGGCGGGTTTTGTGCTGCGCGCTCACTGTACAGCGCCACATTATCCCCTGGTGGGGAGTTTTCGTATTTTATTTTTTTTCATGCCGTCCATTTCCCTATGCCTTGATTAGCACACATACAAATTTTCAGGCAATTCCATCCATTGGGTCAGCCTGCACATGACTCCAAACACCTGAGGTTATATTATGGCCGCCCTGTATATGTCCTGTACCAGCCTAGGTCTGTCTCCCCGGGGTAGTGGATTAATGCTGCTGCACACCATATGCATGTGAAAACATGAGATTTATTGGTACATATACGCCATGAATTGGGTAAATTGGTTTGTAAAGCATAAAGAACAACTAGATCATTTCAGTAAATAACGTTTCGGTCATATTAGACCTTCATCAGATGCGATCTAGAAATGGGCAGAGTTAGCAGCGGGGTCATGGCATCATGTGTTCCCGGGGTAGGGCGCTCGTTCTACATCACAGGTTAGTGGAGGAGAAGAGTCTGATACTGTGCAGAGGAGGAATGTGCCAGGTATCTTCACATACTAGAGCCTGATCCGGAAGCCCCCCTTATACTCCCTACTAATCCTATTTATTCCATGGGATTCCGTGTAGTGATTACATTGTCTCATCTTCTCTCCATTCAGGTTCCTACAATATAGAATCCTCTCAGTATCTTCTCTATAAGAGAATATTCCGGATTGATCCATCAAGGATGGAAAGAGACAGGAACAAGATGGCGGAAAGTCTATTAAATCTCACCCTAGAGATCATCTACCAGCTTACTGGAGAGGTGAGAGATTCTGATGATGTCATCATGACATCATTCTTATCTATAGTAATAACAGATGATATGACTGGAGAGGTGATGGACTCTGGACATGTATGTAGTGAGATTTACCATATTTTTCGGACTATAAGCATGGCAGAAGACGGAAACCATAGACCGGGTCCGGCGGTGAGCGTTTTAGGCTCTCCGCCGCGAAACCGGATTTTTTAATCTGGACACAGAGTACTGCATGTCCGATTCTGTGTCCGGATTATAAAACCCGGTTTCGCGGCGGAGAGCGCAAAACGCTCACTGCCGCTCACGGCCGGACAGCTTTCTCACCCATTCAAATGAATGGGTGAGAAAGTCTCCTGCAGGCTTCCGTCTCCTGCATCTGTTTTATGCAGGAAACGGAAACCTGCAATAAGGACCCATGAACGCTGATGTGAACGAGCCCTGAAACATACACATTAGGTATCCCTGTGTCTGAAAATGCCCGGTCTACTAATATTTTTATGTACAGTGAACGTCAAAATCAAAAGTGCTAAACTGCCGGGTTTTTCTCTCTGTTTTGCCTCTGAATTAAATAAAAGGTGATCTAAGCAATAAACATTTCCCAAAATGGTATAACTAAAAAGTACACCTGGCCCCACAAAAAAAACGCCCTATACATCCCCGTACAGCTGCAGGGTCACCTGTCAATGTGGCCTTGCAGCTGTTCCAAAACTACAACTCCCATACATTCAATATTTTACCATTTTTTGCCTGAAATTTTTTTTGATCATCTACCAGATTACTGGAGAAGTGAGAGATTCTGATGATGTCATCATGACATCATTCTTATCTATAGTAATAACAGATGATATGACTGGAGAGGTGATGGACTCTGGACATGTATGTAGTGAGATTTATTAATGTGTCTCCCCATAACCAGGATTACACAGTAGTGAAGAAGACCTCTAGTGGGCGCTGTCAGGCTCCTGTGTATGATGGATATGGAGGAACCCTGAGCCCAATCCTGGGGCCTCCACCTCACCCCCTGATACAGGAGGAGATCAATGGACAGAAGATCCTAGAACTCACCAACAAGATGCTGGAGCTGCTGACTGGAGAGGTGACACTGCTGGGAATGCTGGGACATTATACAGTAACTGGAGGGGTCGGGGTGATGACTGTATCATTGTGTTGTCAGGTTCCTATAAGGTGTCAGGATGTCGCTGTCTATTTCTCCATGGAGGAGTGGGAGTATTTAGAAGGACACAAGGATCTGTACAAGGAGGTGATGATGGAGGACCAGCAGCCCCTCACATCAGCAGGTAATAGACATGACTATATACACATGGACTTCCATTATTTGTATGTACAGAATGTATTCAGTCCCTGTCTGTCACTAATGTCTCTGGATCTGACTGTGCCGCATCCTGTACTCTCACCCTGCAACAGAAAATCCCTCCTGGCCAGTAAGGAATCTGATGGAGATTCATATGTCACTGTGTAAACCTCACCTTAGACCCCAATCACACTATGGAATCCGGACTAGAAAATCTGGTCTGTACATCAGTCACATTTCCCAGCCTGAACTCTGTCCACACACCAGGACTCCCCGTATCTTAGTGATCTATGACGCTAGGAGTCCCTGCTTCCTTGTGACTCCACAGACCCTACTACATACTGTATGGGACAGCAGATCCGCAGTGAGTTCAGGCTGGGAAATCCAGCAGATGTGGTTTGGATTGCATTGTGTGTATGGGGTGTAATACAGTAAGATTTATGGCATCCTACAGTATTATTCCACATAAGTGGCCATAGTTAAGCAGCCATGGATTGTGTTCCTGTGGTTTGGGCTCTGAGACTTATCTCACTTTGGATTCTTAGAAGAGACGTCCAAATAAGACAATCTATATCAGGACAGGACAACTAGTAATGTAGTCAGAGGCCTGAACTTACTGGTACAAAATAAGGACCTTAATGTTAGGTCCTAAATGTAGGTTCTGTTGGGATAAGACAAAAACATTTCCAAAATAAGGCGAGGCTACCAAAAGAATATAGAAAAAATATATCAAAATGTTATTAAAGTGATTAAAAACACAGAAACACATAGCAACAAGAGGAGGGAGGAAAAACACATCCAAAAGACCATGCATGTGGAGAAAATGGCGTTCAAAACAATCAATAGTTAAAAGGGTTTAGCAGTCCAAGTAGGAAAGTGCATATATACACAAGTGATATACATAATATATATGATGAGGCCAGAGAAGGCGAAACAAATGTCAGGGCGCGTCTAATGCATGGTATGGGTTTTTATGGCATTAATTTCGTATACTGAGGGTTCATGTAGGTACAACTATATGCAATTTTTTTGTGTATATATATATATATATATATATATAGATTATGTATATCATATTTCTGTGTTTTTAATCACTTTAATAACATTTTGATATATTTTTTCTACATTCTTTTGGTAGCCTCGCCTTATTTCGGCAATGTTTTTCTATTATTTGGATAACTATCTCTACATTGTGCCCTATATATTTTTGTGGATAAGATAAACTACTCTGGGTGCAGAAATTGTAATTTAGATTGTGTTGCATGTCCTTTATGTAATATGAGTAAGGTGATCTACTAGGGACAGGCAGGGCCGCCATCAGAACACTACTGATGTTATCAGAGGTCCGGTCACCGCTCTAAGAAAAAAGGAGGCCGGTAACTTGCACTAGAAATGAATCTTATGTGATGTATCTCTATGTAAGTGCCACCATTCCTTTCCTTAGAGTTGTGACTAGGTGGGCCCGCTTCATTCACCCACCACCAGCACCAATACAGTGACCTAGAGCAGTGGTGGCGTCTCCTGCCCCGCTTCATTACTATTCACTATCACTGACCTCCGTCTCAGCACAGTGAATACTAATGAAGTAGGCCGTGCTGCCGTCGTTTGCTGCCTATGCCACTGACTTCACTTCTTCACATGGTCTGAAGCGTCTCAGGCAGCGGCAGCTCAGTGGGGAATATACTTATAAAGTTATGTTATTCAATAATAGTAACATCAGTTTTATTTTTGTCAGATGACTGTACCAGGAGCTCAGAGGGACATCTGATATCTACAGAGGATCATGGTATCACACAAAATTCATATGAAAAACATGTCATTACCCCAGATATACCCTCAGCCCATCAGGAGAAAGATCTTTCGTCTAGTTCATCACGGTCTGTAAAGCAAAATAAAGGAATCAAAAGAGGTGTTATACATCAGAGAACTCACACGGGAGAGAATGTCCAGAATGTGGGAAATGTCCAGAATGTGGGAAATGTTTTACTCACAAATCAAATCTTGTTGAACATCAAAGAACTCACACAGGGGAGAAGCCATTTTCATGCTCAGAATGTGGAAAATGTTTTACTCAGAAATCACATCTTGTTGAACATCAAAGAACTCACACAGGGGAGAAGCCATTTTCATGCTCAGAATGTGGGAAAGGTTTTACTCACAAATCAAATCTTTTTGAACATCAAAGAACTCACACAGGAGAGAAGCCATTTTCATGCTCAGAATGTGGAAAATGTTTTACTCACAAATCAAGTCTTCTTAAACATCAGCAAATCCACACAGGGGAGAAGCCATATTCATGCCCAGAATGTGGGAAATGTTTTGCTCAGATATCAACTTTTGTTAAACATCAGCGAATTCACACAGGGGAGAAGCCATATTCATGCCCAGAATGTGGGAAATATTTTGCTCAGAAATCATATCTTGTTAGACATCAAAAGACTCACACAGAGGAGAAGCCATTTTCATGTTCAGAATGTGGGAAATATTTTTCTCACAAATCAAGTCTTCTTAAACATCAGCAAATTCACACAGGGGAGAAGCCATATTCATGCCCAGAATGTGGGAAATGTTTTGCTCAGGTATCAACTTTTGTTAAACATCAGCGAATTCACACAGGGGAGAAGCCATATTCATGCCCAGAATGTGGGAAATGTTTTGCTCAGATATCAACTTTTGTGAGACATCAGAGAACTCACACAGGAGAGAAGCCATATTCATGCTTAGAATGTGGGAAATGTTTTACTTGTAAATCAAATCTTGTTATCCATCAAAAGTCTCACACTGGGGAGAAGCCATATTCATGCCCAGAATGTGGGAAATGTTTTACTCAAAAATCAAATCTTGTTATTCATCAAAAGTCTCACACTGGGGAGAAGCCATATTCATGCTCAGAATGTGGGAAATGTTTTATTCAGAAATCAAGTCTTGTTGAACATCAAAAAACTCACACAGGGGAGAAGCCTTATTCATGCCCAGAATGTGCAAAATGTTTTACTCACAAGAGACAGCTTGTTCAACATCAGAGAACTCACACAGGAGAAACGCCATTTTCATGCTCAGAATGTGGGAAATGTTTTACTCACAAATCAAATCTAGTTAAACATCAGCAAATTCACACAGGGGAGAAGCCATTTTCTTGCCCAGAATGTGGGAAATCTTTTACTTGTAAATCAATTCTTGATGACCATCAAAAGACTCACACAGGAGAGAAGCCATATTCATGCTCAGAATGTGGGAAATGTTTTACTCACAAATCAAATCTAGTTAGACATCAGCAAATTCACACAGGGGAGAAGCGATTTTCTTGCCCAGAATGTGGGAAATCTTTTACTTATAAATCAATTCTTGTTGACCATCAAAAGACTCACACAGGGGAGAAGCCATATTCATGCCCAGAATGTGGGAAATGTTTTCTTCAGAAGAGAAAGCTTGTTCAACATCAGAGAACTCACACAGGGGAGAAGCCATATTCTTGCCCAGAATGTGGGAAATGTTTTACTTTTAAATCAAGTCTTGTTGACCATCAAAAGATTCACACAGGAGAGAAGCCATATTCATGCCCAGAATGTGGGAAATGTTTTACTCAGAAATCACATCTTGTTAAACATCAAATATCTCACACAGGGGAGAAGTCATATTCTTGCCCAGAATGTGGGAAATGTTTTACTCAGAAATCACATCTTGTTAAACATCAAATATCTCACACAGGAGAGAAGCCATATTCTTGCCCAGAATGTGGGAAATATTTTAATTGTAAATCAATTCTTGTTGACCATCAAAAGACTCACACAGGGGAGAAGCCATATTCATGCCCAGAATGTGGGAAATGTTTTATTCAAAAGAAAAAGCTTGTTCAACATCAGAGAACTCACACAAGGGAGAAGCCATATTCTTGCCCAGAATGTGGGAAATGTTTTACTTTAAAATCAAGTCTTGTTGACCATCAAAAGATTCACACAGGAGAGAAGCCATATTCATGCCCAGACTGTGGGAAATGTTTTACTCAGAAATCAAATCTTGTTAAACATCAAATATGTCACACAGGGGAGAAGCCATATTCTTGCCCAGAATGTGGGAAATGTTTTACTCAGAAATCAAATCTTGTTAAACATCAAATATCTCACACAGGGGAGAAGCCATATTCTTGCCCAGAATGTGGGAAATGTTTTACTTTTAAATCAATTCTTGTTGACCATCAAAAGACTCACACAGGGGAGAAGCCATATTCTTGCCCAGAATGTGGGAAATGTTTTACTTGGAGATCACAACTTTTTACACATCAGAGAATTCACACAGGGGAGAAGCCATTTTCATGACCAGAATGTGAGAAATGTTTTACTCAGAAGACACAGCTTGTTCAACATCAGAGAACTCACACAGGAGAGAAGCCATATTCTTGCCCAGAATGTGGGAAATGTTTTACTCAGAAATCAAATCTTGTTGAACATATTCAAATAGAAAATATTTCCAACTTCCATTTTAGAACTCACACAGAAAATGCAGTTTTGTTTTCAGAATGGTTTATCCCCAATTCACATCTTAAAACTTACAAGAGCTCTCCAAGTACAGGAGAAATTTTTATTCTTTCCCAAAAACTCATTTTAATGACAATTAGAACAAGAATAAAATACAACATTTAGACTGTAATCACACCTGTGACATAGTTTGATGCAGTTTTTCAGTAAATCCTGGATGGGTTTAGTTTCTCTTTCCCTTTATCCACACATAAATCTTTACAGTCCTTTATTCTTGGCAAGGCCTGGGGTTACAAGAGGTATCTCTGCGGCCTATACTGTTTATACATCTTTCCCATATCCCTCTAAACTATCATATACAGTGACACCTCTCCAGGCCATCGCTCCTCTAAGAAATTCACCCCCTCGTAGGGACTTATAGTTTCGCTAATTTTCCTCCCTTTATTCGACAGCTGCCATTCTATAAGCCGACCGCCCCCTTATGTAACCAAGCCCAATTGTGTAAGTGTAAACTCATACAAGCAGTCTGACACTACACCAGATTTATCACAGTGACTGATACTAGATGATAAATCTTGCCCTATCTATATCCTGTCTAGTCTACATTTATACCACCTCTTACTTGGCTTACTTTGAGACAAAATTTTATAACACAATGTTCTTCGCCAGTAGACAGCTCCATACTGTACAAGTGGTCAATCTCTTTAATCCACTCACCCACTGTCGGGGGCAACTGGGACTACCAGAGCTCAGGAATAACAGCTCTAGCTGCAGCCAGGAAATGTCGGAGGAGCCTATTTTTGATCTTGGCCAAGGGGCCAGGGATTAGGGTAAGAAGAGTCAACTGAGGAGATGATGATCAAGACCCGACGGTGACTTCTGTGTAAATATTAAAGATTGCAGTACAAAATGGTTGTAGCATGGGTCACAACCACTATATAAGATAAGATAATCCTTTAATAGTCCCACATTGGGGAAATTTCAGCGTGTTACAGCAGCATAGTAATACAGATACAGGATAATACAGAGTAATATATTACAGATGTAGACACAGATAAGCTGAGAAGAGAAGATATACTAGGAGTCCATGGCAGCTAAGGAAAAAACAGAAGAGAAGGAGGAAGACCTCATGGTCATCCTCATAATCATTAGTTCTCTGTGCGGAGTGCTCTTCGTTTGGTCTGATGTAGATTATACAGCCTGGTCGCGGTTGGAAGGAAGGACCTGCGATAGCGCTCCTTCTCACACTTGGTGTGAAGCAGACGGTCACTTACAGTGCTGCCAAGTCCCATCAGGGTCCCATACATGGGGTGGGATTTGTTCTCCCGCATGGAGGTCACCACAGACAGTATCCTTCTGTCACCCACCACCTGTACTGGGTCCAAGGGGCTCCCCAGGACAGAGCTGGCCCTCCTGATCAGCCTGTCAAGTCTATTTCTGTCCCTGGTTGATATACTGCTTCCCCAGCAGGCCACACTGAAAAAGATGGCTGAGGCAACCACAGAGTTGAAGAAGGCCCTAAGAAGTGTCCCCCGGACTCCGAAGGCCCTCAGCCTCCTGAGCAGGTAGAGTCTGCTGTGGCCCTTTCTGTGCAGCGCCTCCAGGTGATCAGCCCAGTCTAGTTTATTATTGAGGAGCACACCCAGATACTTATAGGTCCTGACTATCTCAATACATGTTCCTTCGATCTCCAATGGGGTCGGAGCACCTCTCCGTTTACTAAAATCCACCACCATCTCCTTGGTCTTCCCAGCATTAATCCTGAGCTGGTTCTGCTGGCACCATTCAACAAAATCCCGGTTTAAGTCTCTGTATTCCCTATCGTCGCAATCAGTGATAAGGCCGACTATAGCAGAGTCATCGGAGTACTTCTGTAAGTAACAGCTGGATGAGTTGTGCCTGAAGTCAGCAGTGTACAGTGTGAAGAGAAATGGGGCAAGAACTGTACCTTGTGGTGCCCCCGTACTACAGATCACAGTGTCAGACACACAGTCCTGGGCTCTCACATACTGAGGGCGGTTTGACAGGTAGTCTAGGATCCAGTTGGACAGGTGATGGTCCACACCACCAAGGTGGAGGATAGAGCCCTCGGCTGGGCCAAACCTCTGGGCAGGGTCAGATTGGCTCAGTTTCTGGAGAAGGGCAGGGCATCTATACGTCTTGTCATAAATTTAAAGTTCTTTTCCTGAGCGTGGCAGGCCATGGGAACTTTGTGATAGAAAAAGAAAATTTTCTGCCAGTCTTGGTCTGAGAGTTGAATTTGGTCCGTATGGATGACCTCTAGTTAAAGAGAGGCCAGATAGTTCTCAATGAGTATCGCAAAGAATTTCACATCATTATTTACGAAGGAGATGACTTTTATTGTGGTTGAGTGCGTTTGGGGACTAAAGGGGTACCCTCATCACAAAAGACGCAAGTTCGGGAGTAAACATTTTGTAGAACTTCACGGGGAGATCACCTAAGCCCAGGCTCTTTCCACTATGGGAGTCCCAGATCACCCAGGAGAGGTCCTCAACCAAGAGTTCCTCATTTAGTGTGGTCCCACTCTCATCCATAAGTTCAGGGAGTGTCATTGCAGCCACCTAATTGTTGATCCTGTTTTGCATCTCTTGCAGAGATAAATCTGAGAGGAGGCCACTACAATTGTAGACATTTGAGTCGTAATCTTAGAAAGATTGAACATTAGGGGGGACAGGGACTCTCCAGGGTCGTTTTAATGGTAGGAACAGTGCCGCACCTCCCATGAGGCGACCTGAAGCGAGCGCTTCAGGCGGCGCTATGCCAGGGCCTCAGGGAGGGCGGCATTTTTGCTAACCTAAGCCAGTCCAGGACAAGCTGTCCTGGACTGGCTTAACACCGAGCGGTGGTTTGGGGAGGCCACTGGGCTCCAGCAGCCTCCCCTCACGCTCAGGCAGAGCGCAGGCAGTCTCCGGGCCTGCTCTCTGCCGGTGAACGGCGCTAAGCCCCGCCCCCTTCGCAAAGTCCCGCCCCTTTCGCTATGCCATGCCCCCGCTCCGCCCCCTCTCCCCGGCGGGGGGGCGGCTTTCTGTAGTTCGCCTCGGGCGGCGAAAGGGGAAGGATCACCCCTGGGTAGGAACAAACCAATTGAGTGGCCGTGGGTGAAGACATTTTTCTAGGGATCTGCCACACTTGTTAGAGAATTCATATTGTCTAAAAGACAATTTGCATATGGTTTCCACTAGGTCCACCAGTGTTTGTGATCCCTGTTGCATTTATGGAAGGATTCAGTTGTTTGTATCTGAGTAAGAAGGCATGAGATCTCAAAAATCCTCTCCTGCTTCAGCCCTCACTCCTTCTTGAATGAAATTCCCGCGCTGACACTATTTAGTGCTTCCCATTGTATCGGGATTGGGGTCACATCATGCTCATGATGGTGAAGAAGGTCCATAATGGCTTGTGAAATCACCCCTGTGCGCGCCCCGTCTTTGAGAAGGTTGGTGTTAAGAGTCCGGCCCCACTCACCTCTCCTTGATAAGGAAATAGTAACATCTACTGTAAGTGTTGTGGACTTGCGAAAAATAGGTGCAGTCTCTCACCTGGAGATGAAGGACCCACGGAACATTGACAAGCCGCATGTCAGCAACCTTAAATTTCAGGGTCTGTGAACGTGACAAAGGGATGGAGAACCTGCCTACAAGAAATCCAATATTGCATTCATGGTTAATTTCAGGTCTCCTGCCATGACCTTCAAAAAAAGTAAATTTTCATTTTCATGTCCCAATGTTAATAAAATCTGTGAATCAGCTGTAGGGTCAAAATGCTCACTGTACCCCCGATGTGTTCTGTGGGGGGTGTAGTTTCCAAAACGGTATCACAAAACTCAAATAGCGCTCTTTCCATTCCAAGCCCCACCATGTTCCCATACATCAAATTATGGCCACATATGGGGTATTGCCGTGTTCATGATTCTGATACAGTGTTTCTGACGACAGTCACTCAGGATTATTGGTCAATTAGTCATAAACACGGCATTGACCTTATCAAAGTCCAAGTGAGAATATAGGAAGTGTAGTTTTAACCCCTTCCTGCCGATGCCACTTTTTGACTTCCTGACCAAGCTCGATTTTTCAAAACTGACGTGTCACTTTATGTGGCAATAACTTTGGAACGCTTTAACTTACCAAAGTGATTTTGAGATTGTTTTTTCGTAACACATTGTACTTCATGTTAGTGGTAAATTTTGGTTGATATGTTTTGTGTTTAATTATGAAAAAATAGGAAATTTGGTGGAAATTTTGAAAAATATGCATTTTATAAAGTTTGAAATGATGTGCATTGCATACAGATAATCAGACTGACAAAATTATATCCTAAATCTCATGTCCCAGATCTCTGCTTTATGTCGGCATCAAACTTTAGTCGCCCTTTTATTTTCTATGGACATTATAAGGTTTACAAGTGAAACAACAATATTCAAAATTTTCAAGAAATTTCCAAAACCCATTTTTTACGGGACTAATCCAATTATGAAGGGGTTTTGAAAGACCCCTGTATTAGAAACCCCCATAAGTCACCCCATTTTCAAAACTGCACCCCTTAAATAAGCCAAAACAACATCTATCAAGTATTCCAACCCTATAAGTGCTTAACAGGAATTAAGACAAAATGGAGGTGAAATTTACACATTTGATTTTGTTTTACTAATTTTTTCGTTTAGCCTTAGAATTTGCACATTTACAAGGGGTTAAAGGAGAAAATGCCCCCCACAATTTGTTAGGCAAGTTCTCCCGACTACCATAGTACCCCACTTGTGGGTGTAAACTAATATATGGACACACAGCGAGACGCAGGAGGGAAGGCGCGCCAAAGAGCTTTTAGAAGGCAGATCTGGCTGTGATCAGTTTCATGTCGCATTTACAAAGCCCTTGAGGTGTCAAAACAGCGGAAACCTCTAGAAAGTGACCCCATTGTGAAAACCGCGCCCCTCAAAGAATTTATCAAGTAATGTAGTGAGCATTAGTAACCCCGAAGTGAATATGTAAGCTGTGCTCCTATGACACAGACGGGGAAGAGGGGCATTCTGGGGGATCAGCGCTGGTGTATTATCGCTCATAAGCTCTAAATCTGGGGTGTCCCCTGAAAACCCTCGCACCGCTTATACATTTCCTTCTAGTCGCAGCCACTTATGTCCTAATAATTTGGTGACTTTTGGGGTTTTTGTCTTCACATTGTACAAGCTATATATTTTTAGTTATTGTCTGCCAATGTGGCCATATAAGGGCTTGTGTCATGACCTGAAGACTTGTATAAAAATTGTGTGTTTTTCTGGTGGGGTTAGGTCAGGAGGGTCACCAAGTCCACTATCAACACCTCTGCAATGCAACTGGGACAGCAGGGGAAGCATGTCTGGGGGCATCTAACAAGCCCAAGTCACTGTTTTACCCCACCATCACAGCCTATCAACTACACACTTTCCACACTCAAAAAAACCTCTATCAAAGTGGGAAAATACCTGGAAACCTTCTTTCTTCCCCAAATGGATGGACACAAACCCAAATTTCAGCTAAACAAACATTAACAAGCACCCCTTTAAATCACATTGCCCATGACAACCACAGATGGAATAGGCAATGGAAATCCAACAGTACCCCCCCCCCCCCCTATCATTGTGGATGTGTGTGATGTGGTAAGACCTTCCAAAATTCTCTTTTATGGCCCTTAACTTGAGCACTTCCAAATTAAGTTACAGGCCCCTAAACTGAGCTACCAGCAGAGATTGAGGCCCTTCAGGTGACTTCAGCCTCTACCTGCAGAGTTTTAGGCCGTTTAACTTAGTTCAGCCTTCACCAGCAGAGATTTGTTGGTTCCTTGGGTGAGTTGAGCCTTTAAACAGCAGAGATTTAGTTTTTGCCCTTAGAGTGAGTAGAGCCTTTAAACAGCAGTGTTTTTGGCCCTTGGAGTGAGTAGAGACTCTAACCAGCAGAGTTGGGGGGAATCAGGGTGAATTGAGCCTAAAAGGATCAGAATTGTGCAACGCTGATGGTGGAGGAGGAGGAATTGTAGAGGGTGAGCACACACATGCAACTTCATGTCGGGGTGCTTGACACCGGTGGACATGAAAATGATGGGTCTATCCAGTGGCTGTTCATTTTTATGAGCGTCAGCCGGTCAGCACTGACAGCTGGCTGCGCTTATCCGTAATTATGCCACCGGCAGCGCTGCAGACCCTTTCCAAAAGCACGCTGGCGGCAGGGCAGGAAAGAACCTCCAATGCATACAGCGCAAGTTCCAGCCACAAATCCAACTTGGAGACCCAATAAGTATAGGCCGGAGAGGACAGGGTTGTGGTTGGCCAGGTACTCACGCAACATGCGCCTATACTTATCCCTCCTGGTGACACTAGGCCCCTCAGTGGCGGTATTTTACTCTCTCCCACTGAGCTCAATGCTTGCCTTACAAATTACGGCGCATGGCTGAGGTGGACAGGTTGCTTTTCTCAGAGCCCCTATTTAGTTTTAAGTTGCACAGTGTGCAAAACGCACTCAGTTTATCCTCCATGCATACGCTGCAAAATCTACACAACATCGAGGAAGGTGGCCAACATGGGCATGTGTTGGCCGAGTGGCTAGTACAGGGAAAATCTTGGGCCTTGCTGGCTCTGGCCTGGCTTCTGTGAAGCAGCTGTCCTGTGCCTCTGGACATGCCTCTGCCTCTAGCTGTAGCTTGACCGCAACCTTGCTCCCCAGCTGCATTTCCATGCCCCCGGGCACATCCTCGTCCACGTCCCTTAGCGCTAGCTTTACGCATTTTGTGATGTATACAAATATGGGTTTTTTTGTATACACAGAGGCTAGATATATTGAACATATATCAGCTTAAGGGCTCCCGCTAAGGGCCACAAAAGTGAATTTTGTAAGGCCTTACCACATCACACACACAATGACAGTTAGGGGGGGGGGCTGTTGGATTTCTAATTGCCTATGCCATCTGTGGTTGTCATGGGCAATGTGATTTAAAGGGGTTCATGCTAATGTTTCTTTTGCTTTAAATTTTTGCTTCTGTCCATAATAATGTTGAGGAAACAAGGTTTCAATGTATTTAGACTTTCATAGAGGTTCTAGTGAGTTTGTAAAGTGTCCAGTGGAAAGGATGGGATAGGATTTCACATAAGTCTGCCATCCATGGGCACTCATGGTTGAGAAACTAAGGGAGCTGACTTTGATGAACCCTTGGGTTTTGGATTTGGAACTCCATCAAAGGTCTCTGCAGCTCACACACCCTGCTCAACATAGGTTATATAGTGTTTCAGCGTGTGGTGACCTCGAAAAAGCAGTCGGTGCTTCAGGCAGATGTAGGTGTTGCTGGAGTGTATTGAGGCTAGCAGCGGCTACTGTAAGCTTGCCAGAAAATTGCGAAAACATTGAGGTACGTTTTTAAAGACCGTTGCACCAATACTTTTAAAACGTGGGTCAGGCATGGACCGTGTTGGAGGCTAACAAGCTCCAGAGCTGCTACCAGGTTCCAGCCATTGTCACACACGAAAAAACATGCCTGGGCCCAGGTGCAGCGGCGAAAACCACATAGCCGTCTCATTCAGGATCCCTCACCTCGGAGGCACTGTGCTGTCTGTCTCCCAAGCTGAAGAGCTTCAGCACGGCCTGCTGACGTCTGCCTACACTAGTGTTGCAGCGTTTCCAGCTCGTAGCTGGGGTCGATTTAACGGCGGCGGAGGAGGAGGGTGGTGTTTCAGCACTCCTGCCAGGAATATTGGGCGGGGAGACAAGGCAGGCCACCACAGTTTGCGACTCGGTCCCAGCCTCAACTACATTCACCCAGTGTGCTGTGATTGAGATGTAGCGTCCCTGGCCACATGCACTTGCCCATGACTCGGTGGTCAAGTGGAATTTTGTGCAAAACGTGGAACTTAGGGCCCACCTGATGTTACGGGACACATGCTGGTGCAAGGCATGGACAGCACACCGGGAGAAGTAGGAAAGGCATAGCGAGGTGCCGCAGTTGTCAGCAGGTCACAGAAGGCCTGAGTCTCCACAAGCAGGGATGGCAACATCTCCTGGGTCAGCAGTTTTAAGATGAGGCCGTTGAAGGCTTGGGCATGTGGGTTGGTTACGCTGTACTCCTGCCAGCGATGAAAGGCCTGGGAGATGGGGACTTACTGGGAAGAGGCGCATGATGGTGCAGGCAAAACGAGCTGTGGCAGGAAAAGGGGAGGATAAGGGTGAACTCCGTAAAGTGTAAGAGGCAGATGTGGAGGTGACCTGGCTGGTGGTCTGGACTGCAGCGCCAGCACTGGCATCATTGAGGAAGGTTTGCTGGTCCACAACAACTAAATCACCCGGAGATGGCGGATGCTCCAGTGTTTGGGCATAAGGACAAACACGGTCGTCTGGTAGCTCCTGGGATTGGTCAAGTGGTTGGACAGAGTGAGGGACAGTTAAAGGACCTGAAAACATCTCCTGGGAGGGGGGAAAAGTGAGATGACTGTGCTGGGAAGATTGGGCATGTTGGGAGGAAGGAGGACCAGACTCTTGGCAAGGAAGAGGACTTGAGGTAGTGGCTGACTGGCTGATGGATAAGGAGCTGTAAGCATTATCTACTAGCCATTGTAACACCTGTTCCTGGTGCTCGGTCCTGTTCAGTGTGGTGCCCTGCTTAATGCAGCTATCAAGTCAGGGATTGCGATGAATGCATGCTAATGTTTCTTTAGCTTAAAATTTGGGTTTCTGTTCATACAATTGGGGAGGAAAGAAGGTTTCCAGGTATTTTTCCACTTTCATAGAGGTTCTATTGAGTTTGGCTGTGATGGTGGGGTAAAACTGGGACTTGGGCTTGTTAGATGCCCCCAGACATGCTTCCCCTGCTGTCCCAGTTGCATTCCAGAGGTGTTGGCATCATTTGCTGAGGTGTCATAGTGGACTTGTTGACCCTCCTGAGTAGAATAGTGGTTTCCCCTGAAACGAAGCATTTTTTTTTCCCATAGAATATAATGGGGTTCGATATTCGTTCCAATAGTGGAATATTGAGGGGCTACTCGAATCAAATATTGAATATTTCACTCTTCGCTCATCTCTATTTATCACTGAAGAAGGGTTCGGTGAATGTGCATATGAAATTGGTGGGTTCGGTACCTCAAACAAGGTTAAGAACCACTGCTTTTGGGTATTGCTAGTCCTGTTCCCTTACCATTAGGGTCTAGGCGTTTTTCCCTCTATACAGTTTTCTTCTATCCCCTTTTTCTCCCTTATTGTGTCATTCCTGCAGCCTAGTCTGCACTGATCCCTATCCATACATTTTTTACTCATCTGGCGCCTCTTCACATCAGACATGGTAAGACCCACTGGCTTTATTTCTAGGACCGGCGTGTCCTGTTATATACACAGGGCCGCCGATAGGCCAATACTACTGGTACTGGCGTCAGGGGCCCGGCCAAATTGAAAAATGGGGGGGGGGGCCAGTTTTGGCCCGCCACCGTGTGCCGACCCCCTGGCGCCCGTAGCAGTCATTGTGTATGTCCTATTTCAACTCAGATCTGCATCCAGAGGACACAGATCTGAGTTGAAGACATACGCGGCTGAAGCAAGGAGCTGACACAGGTCAGCTCCTCGCTTCACCGTTGCGTGCCTCTCTCGCTGACACATATGCGGCTGAAGCGAGGAGCTGACCTGTGTCAGCTCCTCGCTTCGCTGCCGCCGCTGCTACTGGCTTGTAGACGCGATGTGATCACATCACGTCTAAAAGCCAGTAGCCGGCGGTAGCAGCGAAGCGAGGAGCTGACACAGGTCAGCTCCTCGCTTCAGCCATCGCGTCTACAAGCCAGTAGCCGGCGGCGAAGCGAGGAGCTGACACAGGTATGGATAGGTATGGATACAGGGGGCAGTGGAAAGATGTTAGAAGGTGGACGGGGGGGGGGATTGTTGGGACATCAGGTGTGCGGCACTGCGGAGAGGGAACGTCTGGGGCAATAATATATAATATATAAGTTTTTAGCTGGAGAACTACAAAGCACACAATAGCTCCAAAGGTCTTTGTATTAATAATGATGTAGGCTGCTATGTTACTAGCATAGCAGCCTGTTTGGGGGTGGGACTTTCACTATAAAGGAGTGTTCACATTGCGTTTTTGGCCTCCCTTGCCGGGATACGTTGGTAACCAGTCACAATCAGCTCCCCACTTATCCCTGCACGGAGAACAGCAGGCCCCCCCTTTTTTTAATGGCCAGTTCTTCGTGCAGGGATAAGTTGACAGCTGATTCTGACTGGTTACCAACGTATCCCGGCAAGGGAGGCCAAAAACGCAATGTGAATAAGCCCTGAGGATTTATTAAGAGAGCTCTTATAAATAGTGTTGGCTCTCTATAGGCGCGGTCACACGTAGCAGATTGTACCTGCAAATAGAATCTGATTAAGCCTTGTAATGCTGCTAAATAAAGGGAAATGTAATACAGAATGGGTATGTCGCAAATTAAAGTAGTTTTATAATGGCGGACGGGGGGGGCCCAGACACTTAGGCTGTATGGGGCCCCAAAATTCCTGATGGCGGCCCTGTGTGTACTATACTGTATACTATACTGTGTTACTATACTGTGTACTATACTGTGTACTATACTGTATACTATACCCGATCTTACACTTCTGTCCTGCTGTCCCGGATGGCTTAGAGATTTAGAGCTTGTCCTGCTGTGCCCCTGTAGGAGTGTTTTCTCCCCCTCCCCCCTATCTCTGCTGCGTCCCCTCCCCCCACTGAGCCAGTAGAGGGGACTAGTGACCTACGACCCCTCCTCCTCTACAGTCCAGCACAGAGCAGAGCAGCATTACCTGGCAGCGTCTCCTGTAAGTAGTAACATGTCTGTGTGGGGTGAAGGAATCCTCGGGGGTCTCCACAAACCTGCAATCTGTGCACTAGAGGGGGAGATGGCGGACAGGGTGGGATGTTTATTTGGAAATGTATTTTGCTGAAGTTTGGGAGAAATTGTAAAGATAAGTTACAAGAGACTCCATGTTGTAGTGTACTGTGTGCAGGGGTCACTATGGGGGATAATACTGTGTGCAGGGGCCACTATGGGACATAATACTGTGTGCAGGGGTCACTATGGGGTATAATACTGTGTGCAGGGGCCACTATGGGACATAATACTGTGTGCAGGGGCCACTATGGGACATAATACTGTGTGCAGGGGTCACTATGGGACATAATACTGTGTGCAGGGGTCACTATGGGGTATAATACTGTGTGCAGGGGTCACTATGGGACATAATACTGTGTGCAGGGGTCACTATGGGGTATAATACTGTGTGCAGGGGTCACTATGGGACATAATACTGTGTGCAGGGGCCACTATGGGACATAATACTGTGTGCAGGGGTAACTATGGGACATAATACTGTGTGCAGGGGCCACTATGGGACATAATACTGTGTGTAGGGGTCACTATAGGACATAATACTGTGTGTAGGGGTCACTATGGGACATAATACTGTGTGCAGGGGCCACTATGGGACATAATACTGTGTGCAGGGGTCACTATGGGACATAATACTGTGTGCGGGGGCCACTATGGGGCATAATACTGTGTGCAGGGGCCACTATGGGGGATAATACTGTGTGCAGGGACCACTATGGGACATAATACTGTGTGCAGGGGCCACTATGGGACATAATACTGTGTGTAGGGGTCACTATGGGACATAATACTGTGTGCAGGGGTCACTATGGGACATAATACTGTGTGCGGGGGCCACTATGGGGCATAATACTGTGTGCAGGGGCCACTATGGGGGATAATACTGTGTGCAGGGGCCACTATGGGACATAATACAAATCAAATCAAAAATGCTTTATTGGCACGTCCGAATAGGTATTTGGCATTGCCAAAGCTAGTAAAGTGGGCGGGGGGGGGGGGGGGAGTTGGGTTGGGTGGGTGGTGGGTATGGGGGGGTGGTTTGGGTTATAACAGTCCATGGAGTTTCGTCTTCCTCTTCGTTGGTGACTGCTATATGGGGGGGGGTTGAAGGTGGGGGTGGGGTGGGGCGGGTGTATTGGGATAAATATAACAGTCCATGGAGTCTCATCTTCCTCTTCGTTGGTGACTGCTATATGGGGGGGTGGGGCGGGTGTATTGGGATAAATATAACAGTCCGTGGAGTCTCATCTTCCTCTGGTTTGGTGACAGCTGGCCACGTATTGGGCAGCGATCTCCACAGTGGCCTCTTCTTCTCCCAGTAGGATGTAGAGTTTCCTCTTCTCGTCTGCAGATATGAAGTCTGGGATGTGGGCAGAGAGTCTTTGGTAGTAGACGGCCCTCACAGCTGAGTATTTGGTGCAGTGTAGCAGGAAGTGGGTCTCGTCTTCTAGGACCCCTGGTCACAGTGCTGGCACAGTCTGTTCTCCCGTGGCTTGTACGTCTGCCTGTATCGCCCCGTCTCTATCTCTAGGTTGTGGGCGCTCAGTCTGTACCGGCTCAGGGTCTGTCTGTGCTTGGGGTGGCGTATTCTCTCCAGGTAGGTGGCCATGGTGTAGTCCCTTTGTAGGGATTGGTACACGGTGAGTTTCTTGGAGTTATTTATTTCGTTTCTCCATTCTTCAATGTACCGCTCTCTGTTTGCCTCTGTGGTCGCCTTTATTTCGGCCTTGGTTATCATCTGTTGGTGTTTTTGGTTTGGTGGTTGGCTGTTGTTTGGTTGGTGAGTGTCTGGTTTGCTCGGGTGGCTTAGCCAGGCTTGATAGTGGTAGGAGTCGGGCTTGCTCCCCTGGATGTGTGCCTGGAAAGCTAGCGCCCTCTTCTGTATGGTGAGCCATAGGGGGAGTCTGCCTAGCTCTGCCCTGCAGGCTATGTTGGTGGTGTTGCGATGGACATGGAGCAGGTATTTGCAGAACTCCAGGTGGAAGTTCTCTGTTGGGCTGGAATCCCACCTTGACTGGTCTGGGTAGGTGGCTGGGCCCCAAACCTCGCTGCCATAGAGAAGGATCGGGGAGATGACAGCGTCAAATATCTTCATCCAGACCCTCACCGGTGGTTTGAGGTGGTACAGTTGTCTTCTGATGGCGTAGAAGGTTCTGCAGGCTTTTGCTTTCAGGGTTTCTATTGCTGCTTTGAAGCTTCCTGATTGGCTGAGCTCCAGCCCCAGGTAGGTGTAGCTGTTGGTTTTCTCCAGTGTGGAGCCGTTCAGTGTGAATTGTGGGGTGGTGGAGGCTTTATTGTGGCCCTTCTTCTGAAATACTATGACTTTGGTCTTCTTCTGGTTGATGGGTAGGGCCCATGTGGTGCTGAATTTTTCCAGCACGGACAGGCTTTCTTGGAGGTCTTTCTCAGTGGGGGCCAGGAGAAGGAGGTCATCGGCATACAGCAGGAACTTCACTTCCCGGTCGTTCAGGGTGAGGCCTGGGGCTGGTGAGGCCTCCAGGGCTGTAGCCAGTTCATTGATATAGATGTTGAAGAGCGTTGGGCTTAGGCTACAGCCTTGTCTGACCCCTCGGGCCTGTTGGAAGTATGCTGTCCTTTTCCCCTTCACCTTCACACTGCACTGGTTTCCGGTGTAGGAGCTCTTGATGACGTCGTACATTCTTCCTCCTATTCCACTCTCTAGGAGTTTTAGGAGTAGGCCTGGGTGCCATACTGAGTCGAACGCTTTCTTAAAGTCCACGAAGCAGGCGAATATCTTGCCTCTTCTGGTGTTGTGGACATGCGTCTTGATGAGGCTGTGCAGGGTGTAGATATGGTCTGTGGTGCGGTGGTTTGGCATGAAACCTGCTTGGCTCTTGCTGAGGACCCCGTGTTGTGTGAGGAAGGTGAGGATTCTGTTATTGATGATGCTGTTGAACAGTTTCCCCAGCGTGCTGCTGACGCAGATCCCTCTATAGTTGTTGGGGTCATATTGGTCCCCATTCTTGTAGATGGGGGTTATGAGCCCTTTGTTTCAGTCTTCGGGGAAGTGTCCAGCATTGAGCACGAGGGTGAATAGCTTTGCCAGTGCCGCGTGTATTGCTGGAGGGCTGTATTTGATCATCTCTGGTAGGATGCCATCAGGGCCACTGGCCTTTTTGCCTTTCAGCAGGACAATTCTTTCCTGTATATCTTTTATGGTGATTGGTGAGTCCAGAGGGTTCTGGAAGTCTTTGATGACTTTCTCCATGTCCCTCAGTTTGGTGATTATCTGTTGCTGTTCTGGAGTTAGTTCTTCTTCTGGGATGTTTTTGTAGAGACCTCTGAAGTAGTTGAGCCAGATATTGCCATTTTGGATGTGGAGAGAGTTTTTCTTGGGCTTTGTGCCCATGTGGTGCCAGGTCTCCCAGAATGAGCTGTCCTGGAGGGAGTCCTCTAGTTGCTGTATTTTGTGGGAGAGGTACCTCTGTTTCTTCTCTCTGAGGGTGCCCTTGTATTGCTTGCATAGATTGTTGTAGGCTTCCCTCACCTCCTTGTTGTTGGGGTCCCTGTGTTTTTGGTTGGAGGCTCTTCTTAGGGTATGGCGTAGTGCTCTGCAGTCGCTGTCGAACCATTTGTGGGACTGTTTGTTGGTTTGTCTTATTGGTTTGGTTCGTTTCAGGCCTGCTAGTTCTGCTGTGGTCTGTAGGATGTACTTGAGATCCTTCACAGCTCTGGTGACTCCCTGTTGGTCTGGCTGATAGGTGTTTGTATGGAAGTTTGTGAGCAGTGTCTTGATTTCGGGTCGGTTGGTTGCGTTGGTATATTCTATGGCCTGGTGGTTGGCCCATGTGAAATGTCTTGGTAGGTTGTACAGGCCGGACTGTTGGGGCTCATGTGTGGGTGTCTTGTTCATGGTTCTCATGTATAGTAGGATCTGGTTGTGGTCTGATAGATGGGAGTCAGGTGCGATTGTGAAGTCTTCAATGTCTGACAGGTCTGCGTCTGTAATGGCATAGTCCACCACGCTGTTGCCCACTTGAGAGTTTAGTGTGAAGCGTCCTCTGGGATCGCCTGTGGTACGTCCGTTTATTATGTACAGTCCTAGGCTTCGGCACATGTTCAGCAGTTGTCTCCCACTCTTGTTGACGGTTCTGTCTTGGCTGTTTTTTCTTGTCTGTTTGGGTTCTGGGTGGTGGATCTCACTACCGTGCGTATGTGGGTTGTCGTCAGGGGGCAGGTAGTCTATCTCTGTGCCTGTCCTTGCGTTCAGGTCTCCGCATATTAGTACTCTGCCTTTGGGTTGGAAATGGACGGCTTCCCTTTGTAGGACCTCGTAAGTGTCGGGGTCGTGGTAGGGGGACCCTGGTGGGGGCATATATACTGCACAGAGATAGATGTCCTGCTGGCCGCTGAGGATGGAGCTGCTTATTTTTATCCATATGTGATTAGTTCCACGTTTGGTAGCTTTTACGTGTTCTTTGAGCTCCTCCTTGTACCATATTAGTATGCCTCCTGAGTGGCGGCCATGTTTGGTGGTCTTATTTTTCTGGGCGGGCACTGAGAATTCCTTGTAGCCCATGGGTGTTAGGGACTCGTCTTCTGCCCGGGTCCATGTCTCTAGGAGGATTTGAATGTCTATGTTTTTTAGTCTGTCTATGAAGTCTGGATCTTTTGATTTAGATCCAAAGGCTGAGGCGTTCAGCCCTTGTATGTTCCAACTACTAATAGTTAGTGATTTCATCTTCAGTGTGTAAACCTTGTAATGAGCTGTCCTGCAGAGGACGGGCTGGGTTCTTGGTTGGTAGCAGTGTGGCCAGGTATTGGTTTATGTGCAGTGCTGTTGTGGCCATTGTAGTGACCGCATGCTCTATTCTCTTTATTGTCTCTATGTCGGTGCCCTGAGTTGCTCTGGTTGGCAAAACTTCTGGTTGGTAATACTGTGTGCAGGGGCCACTATGGGGTATAATACTGTGTGCAGGGGCCACTATGGGGCATCATACTGTGTGCGGGGGCCACTATGGGGCATAATACTGTGTGCAGGGGCCACTATGGGGGATAATACTGTGTGCAGGGGCCACTATGGGGGATAATACTGTGTGCAGGGGCCACTATGGGGTATAATACTGTGTGCAGGGGCCACTATGGGGTATAAAACTGTGTGCAGGGGCAACTATGGGGCATCATACTGTGTGCAGGGGTCACTATGGGGGATAATACTGTGTGCAGGGACCACTATGGGGATAATACTGTGTGCAGGGGTCACTATGGGACATAATACTGTGTGCAGGGGTCACTATGGGACATAATACTGTGTGCAGAGGCCACTATGGAATATAATACTGTGTACAGGGGCCACTATGGCACATAATACTGTGTGCGGGGGCCACTATGGGGGATAATACTGTGTACAGGGGTCACTATGGGACATAATACTGTGTACAGGGGTCACTACGGGGGATAATACTGTGTGCAGGGGCCACTATGGGACATAATACTGTGAACAGGGGTCACTATGGGGGATAATACTGTGTGCAGGGGTCACTATGGGGGATAATACTGTGTGCAGGAGCCACTATGGGACATAATACTGTGTAAAGGGGTCACTATGGGGGACAATACTGTGTACAGGGGCCACTATGGGGGATAATACTGTGTGCAGGGGCCACTATGGGGGATAATACTGTGTGCCGGGGCCATTATGGGGGATAATACTGTGTGCAGGGGCCACTATGGCACATAATACTGTGTGCAGGGGCCACTATGGGACATAATACTGTGTGCAGGGGCCACTATGGGGGATAATACTGTGTGCAGGGGCCACTATGGGTTATAATACTGTGTGCAGGGGCCACTATGGGACATAATACTGTGTGCAGGGGTCACTATGGGGGATAATACTGTGTGCAGGGGTCACTATGGGGGATAATACTGTGTACAGGAGCCACTATGGGACATAATACTGTGTGCAGGGGTCACTATGGGGGATAATACTGTGTACAGGGGCCACTATGGGGGATAATACTGTGTGCAGGGGCCACTATGGGGGATAATACTGTGTGCAGGGGCCATTATGGGGGATAATACTGTGTGCAGGGGCCACTATGGCACATAATACTGTGTGCAGGGGCCACTATGGGACATAATACTGTGTGCAGGGGCCACTATGGGGGATAATACTGTGTGCAGGGGCCACTATGGGGTATAATACTGTGTGCAGGGGCCACTATGGGACATAATACTGTGTGCGGTGGCCACTATGGGGGATAATACTGTGTGCAGGGGCCACTATGGGACATAATACTGTGTGCAGGGGCCACTATGGGGGATAATACTGTGTGCAGGGGCCACTATGGGACATAATACTGTGTGCAGGGGTCACTATGGGACATAATACTGTGTGCAGGAGTCACTATGGGAGATAATCCTGTGTGTAGGGGCCACTATGGGACATAATACTGTGTGCAGGGGCCACTATGGGGGATAATACTGTGTGCAGGGGCCACTATGGGTTATAATACTGTGTGCAGGGGCCACTATGGGACATAATACTGTGTGCAGGGGCCACTATGGGACATAATACTGTGTGCAGGGGCCACTATGGGACATAATACTGTGTGCAGGGGCCACTATGGGACATAATACTGTGTGCAGGGGCCACTATGGGACATAATACTGTGTGCAGGGGCCACTATGGGACATAATACTGTGTGCAGGGGCCACTATGGGACATAATACTGTGTGCAGGGGCCACTATGGGGGATAATACTGTGTGCAGGGGCCACTATGGGACATAATACTGTGTGCAGGGGCCACTATGGGACATAATACTGTGTGCAGGGGCCACTATGGGACATAGTACTGTGTGCAGGGGCCACTATGGGACATAATACTGTGTGCAGGGGCCACTATGGGACATAGTACTGTGTGCAGGGGCCACTATGGGACATAATACTGTGTGCAGGGGCCACTATGGGACATAGTACTGTGTGCAGGGGCCACTATGGGACATAGTACTGTGTGCAGGGGCCACTATGGGACATAATACTGTGTGCAGGGGTCACTATGGGACATAATACTGTGTGCAGGGGCCACTATGGGACATAATACTGTGTGCAGGGGCCACTATGGGACATAATACTGTGTGCAGGGGCCACTTTGGGACATAATACTGTGTGCAGGGGCCACTATGGGACATAATACTGTGTGCAGGGGCCACTATGGGACATAATACTGTGTGCAGGGGCCACTATGGGGGATAATACTGTGTGCAGGGGCCACTATGGGACATAATACTGTGTGCAGGGGCCACTATGGGACATAATACTGTGTGCAGGGGCCACTATGGGACATAATACTGTGTGCAGGAGCCACTATGGGGGATAATACTGTGTGCAGGGGCCACTATGGGGCATAATACTGTGTGCAGGGGCCACTATGGGACATAATACTGTGTGCAGGGGCCACTATGGGGGATAATACTGTGTGCAGGGGCCACTATGGGATATAATACTGTGTGCAGGGGCCACTATGGGGGATAATACTGTGTGCAGGGGCCACTATGGGGGATAATACTGTGTGCAGGGGCCACTATGGGACATAATACTGTGTGCAGGGGCCACTATGGGACATAATACTGTGTGCAGGGGTCACTATGGGGGATAATACTGTGTGCAGGGGCCACTATGGGACATAATACTGTGTGCAGGGGTCACTATGGGACATAATACTGTGTGCAGGGGTCACTATGGGACATAATACTGTGTGCAGGGGTCACTATGGGGGATAATACTGTGTACAGGGGCCACTATGGGGGATAATACTGTGTGCAGGGGTCACTATGGGACATAATACTGTGTGCAGGGGCCACTATGTGACATAATACTGTGTGCAGGGGCCACTATGGGGCATAATACTGTGTGCAGGGGCCACTATGGGGGATAATACTGTGTGCAGGAGCCACTATGGGACATAATACTGTGTGCAGGGGCCACTATGGGACATAATACTGTGTGCAGGGGCCACTATGGGACATAATACTGTGTGCAGGGGCCACTATGGGGGATAATACTGTGTGCAGGGGCCACTATGGGACATAATACTGTGTGCAGGGGCCACTATGGGACATAATACTGTGTGCAGGGTACACTATGGGGGATAATACTGTGTGCAGGGGCCACTATGGGGGATAATACTGTGTGCAGGGGCCACTATGGGGCATAATACTGTGTGCAGGGGCCACTATGGGACATAATACTGTGTGCAGGGGCCACTATGGGGGATAATACTGTGTGCAGGGGCCACTATGGGATATAATACTGTGTGCAGGGGCCACTATGGGGGATAATACTGTGTGCAGGGGCCACTATGGGGGATAATACTGTGTGCAGGGGCCACTATGGGACATAATACTGTGTGCAGGGGCCACTATGGGACATAATACTGTGTGCAGGGGTCACTATGGGGGATAATACTGTGTGCAGGGGCCACTATGGGACATAATACTGTGTGCAGGGGTCACTATGGGGGATAATACTGTGTGCAGGGGTCACTATGGGACATAATACTGTGTGCAGGGGTCACTATGGGGGATAATACTGTGTGCAGGGGTCACTATGGGACATAATACTGTGTGCAGGGGCCACTATGGGACATAATACTGTGTGCAGGGGCCACTATGGGGGATAATACTGTGTGCAGGGGCCACTATGGGACATAATACTGTGTGCAGGGGCCACTATGGGACATAATACTGTGTGCAGGGGCCACTATGTGGGCATAATACTGTGTGCAGGGGTCACTATGGGACATAATACTGTGTGCAGGGGCCACTATGGGGGATAATACTGTGTGCAGGGGCCACTATGGGGGATAATACTGTGTGCAGGGGCCACTATGGGACATAATACTGTGTGCAGGGGTCACTATGGGACATAATACTGTGTGCAGGGGCCACTATAGGGGATAATACTGTGTGCAGGGGTCACTATGGGACATAATACTGTGTGTAGGGGCCACTATAGGGGATAATACTGTGTGCAGGGGTCACTATGGGACATAATACTGTGTGCAGGGGCCACTATGGGACATAATACTGTGTGCAGGGGACACTATGGGACATAATACTGTGTGCAGGGGCCACTATAGGGGATAATACTGTGTGCAGGGGTCACTATAGGGGATAATACTGTGTGCAGGGGTCACACACTGACGGCTCCGCTATATACATGTGACTGTGACGTCATTAAAGGTCCTTTAACTTACTAGTATATTCAGCAATAACAGCAGGACCTGATCATGTGACTTGTTGACTCCTCCCACATGTGACATCATCACAGGTCCTGTAACCTCGGTTACTATACAGCGGTCGGCGCCAGTCCCGGCAGGATTATTATTAACCCCTTTACCCCCGGACAGTTCTGGACCATAAAGGCCTTGTGCGCATGTGCAGGTAATTCCTAGTGATGTCTCCTCTGCAGCCCCTCAGTATCACATGGCTCAGGTATATTCTAGTGTATGGGGAGGGGGCGCAGAGACCCCAATACAGAGCTCCATAGACTGTATACAGCTACCGGTACATACACTATATATATATATATATATATATATATATATATACAGCTACCGGTACATACACTATATATATATACAGCTACCGATACATACACTATATATATATATACAGCTACCGATACATACACTATATATATATATACAGCTACCGGTACATACACTATATATATATACAGCTACCGGTACATACACTATATATATATACAGCTACCGGTATATACACTATATATATATACAGCTACCGGTACATACACTATATATATACAGCTACCGGTACATACACTATATATATATACAGCTACCGGTACATACACTATATATATACACAGCTACCGGTACATAACTATATATATACAGCTACCGGTACATACACTATATATATATATACAGCTACCGGTACATACACTATATATATATATATATATATACAGCTACCGGTACATACACTATATATATATATATACAGCTACCGGTACATACACTATATATATATTTATACACTCACCGGCCACTTTATTAGGTACACCATGCTAGTAACGGGTTGGACCCCCTTTTGCCTTCAGAACTGCCTCAATTCTTCGTGGCATAGATACAACAAGGTGCTGGAAGCATTCCTCAGAGATTTTGGTCCATATTGACATGATGGCATCACACAGTTGCAGTCGCAGATTTGTCGGCTGCACATCCATGATGCGAATCTCCCGTTCCACCACATCCCAAAGATGCTCCTCTATTGGATTGAGATCTGGTGACTGTGGAGGCCATTGGAGTACAGTGAACTCATTGTCATGTTCAAGAAACCAGTCTGAGATGATTCCAGCTTTATGACATGGCATTGCATTATCCTGCTGAAAGTAGCCATCAGATGTTGGGTACATTGTGGTCATAAAGGGATGGACATGGTCAGCAACAATACTCAGGTAGGCTTTGGCGTTGCAACGATGCTCAATTGGTACCAAGGGGCCCAAAGAGTGCCAAGAAAATATTCCCCACACCATGACACCACCACCACCAGCCTGAACCGTTACCGATACAAGGCAGGATGGATCCATGCTTTCATGTTGTTGACGCCAAATTCTGACCCTACCATCCGAATGTCGCAGCAGAAATCGAGACTCATCAGACCAGGCAACGTTTTTCCAATCTTCAATTGTCCAATTTCGATGAGCTTGTGCAAATTGTAGCCTCAGTTTCCTGTTCTTAGCTGAAAGGAGTGGCACCCGGTGTGGTCTTCTGCTGCTGTAGCCCATCTGTAGCCTCAAAGTTGGACGTACTGTGCGGCGTTCAGAGATGCTCTTCTGGCTACCTTGGTTGTAACGGGTGGCTATTTGAGTCACTGTTGCCTTTCTATCAGCTCGAACCAGTCTGGCCATTCTCCTCTGACCTCTGGCATCAACAACGCATTTCCGCCCACAGAACTGCCGCTCACTGGATGTTTTTTCTTTTTCGGACCATTCTCTGTAAACCCTAGAGATGGTTGTGCGTGAAAATCCCAGTAGATCAGCAGTTTCTGAAATACTCAGACCAGCCCTTCTGGCACCAACAACCATGCCACGTTCAAAGGCACTCAAATCACCTTTCTTCCCCCCCATACTGATGCTCGGTTTGAACTGCAGGAGATTGTCTTGACCATGTCTACATGCCTAAATGCACTGAGTTGCCGCCATGTGATTGGCTGATTAGAAATTAAGTGTTAACGAGCAGTTGGACAGGTGTACCTAATAAAGTGGCCGGTGAGTGTATATACAGCTACTGGTACATACACTATATATATATATATATATACAGCTACCGGTACATACACTATATATATATATAGCTACCCGTAAATACACCCGCATGACATTTGCATTGATGTTTCTGGCCAGAGTGGAAGTGGAGACCAATTGGCCATGGAATCTCCTGTGGAGCGACGAAGCGCATTTTTACCTGAATGGAACGCTCAACACACAGAACTGTCGCATATGGGCCACCGAAAACCCGCGTGCGCTCGAGGGGGTTCCGTTGCATTCGCTCAAGGTGACCATTTGGTGTGGGTTCACCTCATTGTTCATGATCAGACCGTTCTTTTTCAAAGATTTGGGCCCAACTGGGGTTGCCACCTGTTCTGTCACAGCAGCGAGGTAGCGGACAATGCTGGAAACAGTGGTCGTTCCCCAACTCCAACAGCGGCATTGCCTGCAGACGATCCCCTTCATGCAGGATGAGCCCCCTCCTCACATCACAAATCCTGTACAGAACGCTCTTCGTGCACATTTTCCCAATGACAGAATTTTGTGCCGCTCATTCCGTACAGCGTGGCCACCGCGCTCTCCGGATCTCAATCCTTGTGATTTCTGGTTATGGGACACTTGAAGGAGCGTGTTTATCGGGATAATGTCGAAACCCTGCCTGACCTCAAAGACCGCATCACATTGGAAGTGCGCAGCATCTCACCAGAGACGTTACACGCAAGCGTCAAGCACGTTCTGCATAGGATGACCATGCTCACCATGCATGATGGCGGCCACATTGAACAGTCATGCTAGTCGGTGGTCCAAATGGGACATCCCCAAGTATTGACAGGCGGGTTTTGTGCCGCACGCTCACTGTACAGCGCCACATTATCCCCTGGTGGGGAGTTTTCGTTTTTTTTTTTTTTTTTTTCATGCCGTCCATTTCCCCATGCCTTGATTAGCACACATACAAATTTTCAGGCAATTCCATCCATTGGGTCAGCCTGCACACGACTCCAAACACCTGAGGTTATATTATGGCCGCCCTGTATATGTCCTGTACCAGCCTAGGTCTGTCTCCCTGGGGTAGGGCGCTCGTTCTACATTACAGGTTAGTGGAGGAGAAGAGTCTGATACTGTGCAGAGGAGGAATGTACATCAAAGAAATAAAATATCCAGCGCCAAAAAAACTTAATAAATCTTCACCTTTACTAGTCCATGTTTAAAAAGAATTACAAGATGGATCCAACATGCAATGCAAAACAGCTTACGCGTTTCGGGGCTATGTTATGCCCCTTACTCATAGCCTAACAACATACAACTAACAACAACTTTATATAGGCTGTCAGCCCCACCCATAATTTAGAGATTAACTCTTCATATGTCATGTAATAAGTACTATGTAATCAAAATCTCGAAAGGGTTCATATTTACATCAACACCAAATTGACATCCCCTATGGCATAAACATAAGACAACCCATTGAAAAAGCAATGAAAAAACAAATAATATAAGTATTGGGGGACTTACCCCTGAGATGATATACGTCCACAATGTTCCTTGTACATGGCAGAAGCAATACAAGACTTCCGCCAATACGCGTGATCACATGACACGCTCACGTGATAGACAACCACATGACACGTCACGTGATATACTGATCATACATGTAAATTCTTTATATGTGTTACATAATGCATTAGTCATATATGCATATTCATCAATTCAAGGGAAAATTATTGCTATTAGCTAGCTTGTGTATATAATAAATATAAACTCATGATAGTATTAGTAGATCAATGCTAGATCTTGTTTGATATTGAGCCCTGCCGGAACTCTGGTATTAAGCTTCCAGATCCAGAAAGCCTCTTGTTTAAACAGAAGCTTTCTTCGATCCCCGCCTCTCCTAGGTATGGGAACAAAATCAATTGCATAGAACAAAAAAGATGATATGTTCCCCTTATGTTCTATAGCAAAATGACGTGATACATTGGACATGTTGTCTGTTGGATTTTTTAAGCAATCCGCCAGGTGTTCCGATATCCTAATTTTTACCTGGCGGATTGTGCAACCTACATAGAGAAGGTTGCACACCGTGCATTCAATAATATAGACAACATGAGTGCTATTACAGTTCAAAAAATTCTTAATGTTAAATAGCGATTTGTTTTCGGAAGGTCCAAATGTTTTAGTCTTTTTGCAAAATTTACAGACCGCACATCTAGTAAGTGCACATTTATAAAAGCCTGTACTATCAAGCCAAGTGGAATCCTGGCCATTGTTTGAAATGTATAGGCTAGGGGATAGATGGTCTGACAATGATTTGCCGCGACTAGATACAAATCTTACTCCCGATTGTAGGATCTCCTTAACTATGGGGTCAGTTTCCAATATCGGTAAATTTCTTTTAATTACTTGGACAACCTGATTAAATTGGGGGCTGTAAGGTGTAGAAAAATATGGTAAAGATTTTTCTTTGTCTTTAGTCGCTGACTTATCTTGTAGAAGTAATTTACGATCCTTACTAGAAACAATACGTTCCGCCCTCTTTAAGGTCCAAGTGGGATATCCACGATCTTTTAGTCTTTTTAATGTGATTTTTGATTGTTCTTTAAAGTCTGCATCATCTGAACACGCTCGTTTGGTGCGAAATAGTTCGCCTACCGGCACAGATTTAATGGTATGAGATGGATGGCAACTAGAGGCCAATAATGTGGTGTTACCTGCGGTGGACTTGCTGTACAGTGATGTCTGCACAGAGGCCGTGGCAGCGTTGCCTATAAGCTCCAGATCTAAAAAACAAATTCTTTCAGGATGAGAATTGTGTGTAAAACTCAAATTAAAGTCATTTAAATTGATATAATCCAAAAACATTGGTATGGGCGCTACATCGCCCCTCCAAATAATGAGGATGTCATCGATGTAGCGCCCATACCAATGTATAAAAGAAAAATAAGGATTAGAATTTGGAAAAATGAAAAGTTCCTCCCACCTGGCCATATAGATGTTAGCAAGCGAGGGGGAGAAAGGGGAGCCCATGGGGGCCCCACATATCTGTAAGAAAAATTGTGAATCAAACATAAAATAATTATGTTTCAACAAAAAATCAGTCACCTGTAAAATATATTCGCAAAGATCTGGAGTATACGCACTATATCTATATAAGTGGTATGCCAACGCCGCCACAGCCCGATCGTGCGGGATGCTGGAATATAATGAAGTGACATCACATGATACCCACGAATCAGAACTGTCCCAAGAAAATACAGAAAACATTTTTAACAATTCCTTTGAGTCTTTTATAAAGCCTGGGATTCTACGCACCAGTGGTTGGAGTAAATTGTCCAGCCACACACCCATTTTCTCACTGAAGGAATTAATCCCAGCAATAATGGGTCGTAAAGGAGGTGGAAAGATTTGCTTGTGTGTCTTGGGCAACCCATGAAATATGGGAATTGTTGGAAATTTATTCATTAAATGTTGACTTTTAGTCTCAGGAATAACACCAATATTGACACCTTCTCTAATTAAATCCTCTAAAGCTATTACAAAGTCATGGGTGGGATCACCCTCTAGTTTTCTGTAAGTTCTGGTATCATTAAGTAGGGACATGCAAGACTCTCTGTAGTCACATGAATTCATTATAACCACCTTCCCCCCTTTGTCTGACATTTTAATTACTAATTGTTTGTTTTCCTTAAGTTGTTGTAATGCTTGTGTTTCCAACTTAGTTAAATTGTGTTTTGTATCCTTTGAGTCCAAAGATTTTTTAAGAATGTTTAAATCTTTTTCCACATTACTTTGAAATAGATTAAAAATGGGACTACGTGATTTTAAAGGATAAAAGGAGGGGTTGTTAGTCAGAACATTAGTAGTGTGTAAATTCTTCACAGGATCTATTTCATTATGATAGGCTAAATCCATAAGCTGTAATAATGTAGCCTGTTCATTGAATTGAAGACCCATAAACTCATTGTGTTCAATGTCAGTTGTATTTTGAAGATTGGACTCATAACCAATGTCTATGTTATCATGTGTACCAAAAAAATGTTTCTTTACCGTTATAAGGCGGACAAATTTGTTGACATCCAACAAAGTACGAAAAATGTCAAAGTTGGATGTGGGGACAAACTTAAGACCCCTAGACAGTAACCTAAGCTGATCATATGTTAGAGAAAAAGATGAAAGGTTAATAACATCATTAAATTCATGCGATACTGGCATGAAGTTTGAGGTCTTCTCGGTATTAAGTCCATCCAGCATAGGCATCCTTTCAGTATCAAGTCCATCCGATATTGATATTGGGACTAAGGTCTTTTCCGGTAGGACCGAGTGTAATATCTCCTTTCTAAGCCTGTGTTTGATGCCGGCTCGGCGGCCCCGTTTTTTGACCTATGCCATGATCCTGTGGAGTTGCCAGATGTAGACCCACTATATTCAAATGTACCGTCCGAGGATATGTCACTTCTACGAGAGAAGGAACCATCCGATTCTCTATCACTATCTCTATATACAGCTACTGGTACATACACTATATATATATATATATATATATATATATATATATATATATATATATATATACAGCTACCGGTACATACACTATATATACATATATATATATATATATATATATATATATATACAGCTACCCGTAAATACACCCGCATGACATACAGCTACCCGTAAATACACCCGCATGACATTTACATTGATGTTTCTGGCCAGAGTGGAAGTGGAGACCAATTGGCCATGGAATCTCCTGTGGAGCGACGAAGCGCATTTTTACCTGAATGGAACGCTCAACACACAGAACTGTCGCATATGGGCCACCGAAAACCCGCGTGCGCTCGAGGGGGTTCCGTTGCATTCGCCCAAGGTGACCATTTGGTGTGGGTTCACCTCATTGTTCATGATCAGACCGTTCTTTTTCGAAGATTTGGGCCCAACTGGGGTTGCCACCTGTTCTGTCACAGCAGCGAGGTAGCGGACAATGCTGGAAACAGTGGTCGTTCCCCAACTCCAACAGCGGCATTGCCTGCAGACGATCCCCTTCATGCAGGATGAGCCCCCTCCTCACATCACAAATCCTGTGCAGAACGCTCTTCGTGCACATTTTCCCAATGACAGGATTTTGTGCCGCTCATTCCCTACAGCGTGGCCACCGCGCTCTCCGGACCTCAATCCTTGTGATTTCTGGTTATGGGACACTTGAAGGAGCGTGTTTATCGGGATAATGTCGAAACCCTGCCTGACCTCAAAGACCGCATCACATTGGAAGTGCGCAGCATCTCACCAGAGACGTTACACGCAAGCGTCAAGCACGTTCTGCATAGGATGACCATGCTCACCATGCATGATGGCGGCCACATTGAACAGTCATGCTAGTCGGTGGTCCAAATGGGACATCCCCAAGTATTGACAGGCGGGTTTTGTGCCGCACGCTCACTGTACAGCGCCACATTATCCCCTGGTGGGGAGTTTTCGTTTTTTATTTTTTTATTTTTTTTCATGCCGTCCATTTCCCCATGCCTTGATTAGCACACATACAAATTTTCAGGCAATTCCATCCATTGGGTCAGCCTGCACACGACTCCAAACACCTGAGGTTATATTATGGCCGCCCTGTATATGTCCTGTACCAGCCTAGGTCTGTCTCCCTGGGGTAGGGCGCTCGTTCTACATCACAGGTTAGTGGAGGAGAAGAGTCTGATACTGTGCAGAGGAGGAATGTGCCAGGTATCTTCACATACTAGAGCCTGATCCGGAAGCCCCCCTTATACTCCCTACTAATCCTATTTATTCCATGGGATTCCGTGTAGTGATTACATTGTCTCATCTTCTCTCCATTCAGGTTCCTACAATATAGAATCCTCTCAGTGTCTTCTCTATAAGAGAATATTCCTGGTTGATCCATCAAGGATGGAAAGAGACAGGAACAAGATGGCGGAAAGTCTATTAAATCTCACCCTAGAGATCATCTACCAGTTTACTGGAGAGGTGAGAGATTCTGATGATGTCATCATGACATCATTCTTATCTATAGTAATAACAGATGATATGACTGGAGAGGTGATGGACTCTGGACATGTATGTAGTGAGATTTACCGTATTTTTCGGAATATAAGACGCACTTTTTTTCCCCAAAATTTCGGAGGAAAATGAGGGTGCGTCTTATAGTCTGTGGGGGGAGGAGCGGTTTTACAGCATGGCCGCACTACTGCCACCGCTGGTTTTCTTCAGCGGCAGGAGCATGACAATCTGCAGGCCCCGGCAGCTAAGACCCTCCCCGGCATCCGCCGGTCTATTACAGCAGATGCCGGGGACTGTCTTAGCTGCCGGGGCCTGCAGATTGTCACGCTCCTGCCGCTGAAGAAAACCAGCGGTGGCAGTAGCGCGGCCATGCTGTAAATCCGCTCCTCCTCCGCAGGTCCCGGCAGTCAGTTAGCCCCGGGGCCGGTCCCCACCGGCCCCATACCTTTAGTGATGCAGGCCGGCTCCTGCACGGCGAAGCCACAGGAGCCGACCTGTTCCGATGACAGCTGGGAGCCTAATGAAGGCTCCGAGGCTTGTCATAGATACAGTCCTATAAAAAAGTTTGGGCACCCCTATTAATCTTAATCATTTTTAGTTCTAAATATTTTGGTGTTTATAACAGCCATTTCAGTTTGATATATCTAATAACTGATGGACACAGTAATATTTCAGGATTGAAATGAGGTTTATTGTACTAACAGAAAATATGCAATATGCATTAAACCAAAATTTGACCGGTGCAAAAGTATGGGCACCTCAACAGAAAAGTGACATTAATATTTAGTAGATCCTCCTTTTGCAAAGATAACAGCCTCTAGTCTCTTCCTGTAGCTTTTAATCAGTTCCTGGATCCTGGATAAAGATATTTTGGACAAACAATTCAAGTTCAGTTAAGTTAGATGGTCGCCGAGCATGGACAGCCCGCTTCAAATCATCCCACAGATGTTCAATGATATTCAGGTCTGGGGACTGGGATGGCCATTCCAGAACATTGTAATTGTTCCTCTGCATGAATGCCTGAGGATTTGGAGCGGTGTTTTGGATCATTGTCTTGCTGAAATATCCATCCCCGGCGTAACTTCAACTTCGTCACTGATTCTTGAACATTATTCTCAAGAATCTGCTGATACTGAGTGGAATCCATGCGACTCTCAACTTTAACAAGATTCCCGATGCCGGCATTGGCCACACAGCCCCAAAGCATGATGGAACCTCCACCAAATTTTACAGTGGGTAGCATGTGTTTTTCTTGGAATGCTGTTTCTTTTTGGACGCCATGCATAACGCCTTTTTTTATAACCAAACAACTCAATTTTTGTTTCCAAAATGAAGCTGCCTTGTCCAAATGTGCTTTTTCATACCTCAGGCAACTCTATTTGTGGCGTACGTGCAGAAACGGCTTCTTTCTCATCACTCTCCCATACAGCTTCTATTTGTGCAAAGTGCGCTGTATGGTTGACCGATGCACAGTGACACCATCTGCAGCAAGATGATGCTGCAGCTCTTTGGAGGTGGTCTGTGGATTGTCCTTGACTGTTCTCACCATTCTTCTTCTCTGCCTTTCTGATATTTTTCTTGGCCTGCCACTTCTGGGCTTAACAAGAACTGTCCCTGTGGTCTTCCATTTCCTTACTATGTTCCTCACAGTGGAAACTGACAGGTTAAATCTCTGAGACAACGTTTTGTATCCTTCCCCTGAACAACTATGTTGAACAATCTTTGTTTTCAGATCATTTGAGAGTTGTTTTGAGTAGCCCATGATGCCACTCTTCAGAGGAGATTCAAATAGGAGATCAACTTGCAATTGGCCACCTTAAATACCTTTTCTTATGATTGGATACATCTGGCTATGAAGTTCAAAGCTCACTGAGGTTACAAAACCAATTTTGTGCTTCAGTAAGTCAGTAAAAAGTAGTTAGGGGAATTCAAATCAATAAAATGATAAGGGTGCCCATACTTTTGCACCGGTCAAATTTTGGTTTAATGCATATTGCACATTTTCTGTTAGTACAATAAACCTCATTTCAATCCTGAAATATTACTGTGTCCATCAGTTATTAGATATATCAAACTGAAATGGCTGTTGCAAACACCAAAATATTTAGAACAAAAAATGATTAAGATTAATAGGGGTGCCCAAACTTTTTCATAGGACTGTATATATTACTATCGCGGCTGGGTCTATGACCCTCCGCAATAGTAATGTATAGAATCTTCCATAGACGGCAATACACTTGTATTGCTGTCTATGGGACTTGCAATCAAATGATTGCAGGTTCAAGCCCCCTAGGCGGGGGATAATAAAATAGTAAAAAAAAAAAAAAAAACACTTAAAAAAAATATAATAAAAAATAAAATAAATAAAAGTTCACCTCCTTTCCCTAGAATACATATAAAAGTATAACATTACTGTGACGCTAGGCTCACACCTGCGTTCATGTCTCCGTTCTATGGTTTCCGTCTTCTGCATGGCAGAAGACGGAAACCATAGACCGGGTCCGGCCGTGAGCGGCGGTGAGCGTTTTAGGCTCTCCGCCGCGAAACCGGATTTTTTAATCCGGACACAGAGTACTGCATGTCCGATTCTGTGTCCGGATTATAAAACCCGGTTTCGCTCACGGCCGGACAGCTTTCTCACCCATTCAAATGAATGGGTGAGAAAGTCTCCTGCAGGCTTCCGTCTCCTGCATCTGTTTTATGCAGGAAACGGAAACCTGCAATAAGGACAGATGAACGCTGATGTGAACGAGCCCTGAAACATACACATTAGGTATCCCTGTGTTTCAAAATGCCCGGTCTACTAATATTTTTATGTACAGTGAACGTCAAAATCAAAAGTGCTAAACCGCCGGGTTTTTCTCTCTGTTTTGCCTCTGAATTAAATAAAAGGTGATCTAAGCAATAAACATTTCCCAAAATGGTATATCTAAAAAGTACACCTGGCCCCACAAAAAAAACGCCCTATACATCCCCGTACAGCTGCAGGGTCACCTGTCAATGTGGCCTTGCAGCTGTTCCAAAACTACAACTCCCATACATTAAATATTTTACCATTTTTTGCCTGAAATTTTTTTTGATCATCTACCAGCTTACTGGAGAGGTGAGAGATTCTGATGATGTCATCATGACATCATTCTTATCTATAGTAATAACAGATGATATGACTGGAGAGGTGATGGACTCTGGACATGTATGTAGTGAGATTTATTAATGTGTCTCCCCATAACCAGGATTACACAGTAGTGAAGAAGACCTCTAGTGGGCGCTGTCAGGCTCCTGTGTATGATGGATATGGAGGAACCCTGAGCCCAATCCTGGAGCCTCCACCTCATCCCCTGATACAGGAGGAGATCAATGGACAGAAGATCCTAGAACTCACCAACAAGATGCTGGAGCTGCTGACTGGAGAGGTGACACTGCTGGGAATGCTGGGACATTATACAGTAACTGGAGGGGTCGGGGTGATGACTGTATCATTGTGTTGTCAGGTTCCTATAAGGTGTCAGGATGTCGCTGTCTATTTCTCCATGGAGGAGTGGGAGTATTTAGAAGGACACAAGGATCTGTACAAGGAGGTGATGATGGAGGACCAGCAGCCCCTCACATCAGCAGGTAATAGACATGACTATATACACATGGACTTCCATTATTTGTATGTACAGAATGTATTCAGTCCCTGTCTGTCACTAATGTCTCTGGATCTGACTGTGCCGCATCCTGTACTCTCACCCTGCAACAGAAAATCCCGCCTGGCCAGTAAGGAATCTGATGGAGATTCATATGTCACTGTGTAAACCTCACCTTAGGCCCCAATCACACTATGGAATCCGGACTAGAACATCTGGTCTGTACATCAGTCACATTTCCCAGCCTGAACTCTGTCCACACACCAGGACTCCCCGTATCTTAGTGATCTATGACGCTAGGAGTCCCTGCTTCCTTGTGACTCCACAGACCCTACTACATACTGTATGGGACAGCAGATCCGCAGTGAGTTCAGGCTGGGAAATCCAGCAGATGTGGTTTGGATTGCATTGTGTGTATGGGGTGTAATACAGTAAGATTTATGGCATCCTACAGTATTATTCCACATAAGTGGCCATATTTAAGCAGCCATGGATTGTGTTCCTGTGGTTTGGGCTCTGAGACTTATTTCACTTTGGATTCTTAGAAGAGACGTCCAGATAAGACGATCTATATCAGGAGAGGACGACTAGTAATGTAGTCAGAGGCCTGAACTTACTGGTACAAAATAAGGACCTTAATGTTAGGTCCTAAATGTGGGTTCTGTTGGGATAAGACAAAAACATTGCTAAAATAAGGCAAGGCTACCAAAAGAATATAGAAACAATATATCAAAATGTTATTAAAGTGATTAAAAACACAGAAACACATAGCAACAAGAGGAGGGAGGAAAAACACATCCAAAAGACCATGCATGTGGAGAAAATGGCGTTCAAAACAATCAATAGTTAAAAGGGTTTAGCAGTCCAAGTAGGAAAGTGCATATATACACAAGTGATATACATAATATATATGATGAGGCCAGAGAAGGCGAAACGAATGTCAGGGCGCGTCTAATGCATGGTATGGATTTTTATGGCATTAATTTCGTATACTGAGGGTTCATGTAGGTACAACTATATGCAATCTTTTGTATATGTATATTGATTATGTATATCATATTTCTGTGTTTTTATTCACTTTAATAACATTTTGATATATTTTTTGTACATTCTTTTGGTAGCCTCGCCTTATTTCGGCAATGTTTTTCTATTATTTGGATAACTATCTCTACATTGTGCCCTATATATTTTTGTGGATAGGATAAACTACTCTGGGTGCAGAAATTGTAATTAGATTGTGTTGCATGTCCTTTATGTAATATGAGTAAGGTGATCTACTAGGGACAGGCAGGGCCGCCATCAGAACAGTACTGGTGCTATCAGAGGTCCGGTCACCGCTCTAAGAAAAAAGGAGGCCGGTAACTTGCACTAGAAATGAATCTTATGTGATGTATCTCTATGTAAGTGCCACCATTCCTTTCCTTAGAGCTGTGACTGGGTGGGCCCGCTTCATTCACCCACCACCAGCACCAATACAGTGACCTAGAGCAGTGGTGGCGTCTCCTGCCCCGCTTCATTACTATTCACTATCACTGACCTCCGTCTCAGTACAGTGAATACTAATGAAGTAGGCCACGCTGCCGTCGTTTGCTGCTTGTGCCACTGACTTCACTTCTTCACACGGTCTGAAGCGTCTCAGGCAGCGGCAGCTCAGTGGGGAATATACTTATAAGGTTATGTTATTCAATAATAGTAACATCAGTTTTCTTCTTGTCAGATGACTGTACCAGGAGCTCAGATGGACATCTGATATCTACAGATTATACAGCAGAGGATCATGGTATCACACAAGATCCATATGAAAAACATGTCATTACCCCAGATATACCCTCAGCCCATCAGGAGAAAGATCTTTCTTCTAATTCATCACGGTCTGTAAAGCAAAATAAAGGAATCAAAAGAGGTGTTATACATCAGAGAACTCACACGGGAGAGAAGCCATATTTATGCCCAGAATGTGGGAAATGTTTTACTCACAAATCAAATCTTGTTGAACATCAAAGAACTCACACAGGGGAGAAGCCATTTTCATGCTCAGAATGTGGGAAATGTTTTACTCAGAAATCAAGTCTTCTTACACATCAGCAAATTCACACAGGGGAAAAGCCATATTCATGCCCAGAATGTGGGAAATGTTTTTCTCAGATATCAACTTTTGCGAGACATCAGAGAACTCACACAGGAGAGAAGCCATATTCATGCTTAGAATGTGGGAAATGTTTTACTTTTAAATCAAATCTTGTTCACCATGAAAAGACTCACACAGGGGAGAAGCCATATTCATGCCCAGAATGTGGGAAATGTTTTGTTCAGAAGAGAAAGCTTGTTCAACATCAGAGAACTCACACAGGAGAAACTCCATTTTCATGCTCAGAATGTGGGAAATGTTTTACTCACAAATCAAATCTAGTTAAACATCAGCGAATTCACACAGGGGAGAAGCCATATTCATGCCCAGAATGTGGGAAATGTTTTTCTCAGATATCAACTTTTGCGAGACATCAGAGAACTCACACAGGAGAGAAGCCATATTCATGCTTAGAATGTGGGAAATGTTTTACTTTTAAATCAAATCTTGTTCACCATGAAAAGACTCACACAGGGGAGAAGCCATATTCATGCCCAGAATGTGGGAAATGTTTTGTTCAGAAGAGAAAGCTTGTTCAACATCAGAGAACTCACACAGGGGAGAAGCCATATTCTTGCCCAGAATGTGGTAAATGTTTTACTTGTAAATCAAGTCTTGTTCACCATGAAAAGACTCACACAGGGGAGAAGCCATATTCATGCCCAGAATGTGGGAAATGTTTTATTCAGAAGAGAAAGCTTGTTCAACATCAGAGAACTCACACAGGGGAGAAGCCATATTCTTGCCCCAAATGCGGGAAATGTTTTGCTCAGAAATCAAATCTAGTTAAACATCAGCGAATTCACACAGGGGAGAAGCCATATTCATGCACAGAATGTGGGAAATGTTTTGCTAAAAAATCAAATCTTGTTAAACATCAAACATCTCACACAGGGGAGAAGCCATATTCATGCCCAGAATGTGGGAATTGTTTTACTTGTAAATCAAGTCTTGTTGACCATCAAAAGACTCACACAGGGGAGAAGCCATATTCATGCCCAGAATGTGGGAAATGTTTTATTCAGAAGAGAAAGCTTGTTCAACATCAGAGAACTCACACAGGGGAGAAGCCATATTCTTGCCCAGAATGTGGGAAATGTTTTGCTCAGAAATCAAATCTAGTTAAACATCAGCGAATTCACACAGGGGAGAAGCCATATTCATGCCCAGAATGTGGGAAATGTTTTGCTCAGAAATCAAATCTAGTTAAACATCAGCAAATTCACACAGGGGAGAAGCCATATTCATGCCCAGAATGTGCAAAATGTTTTACTTAGAAGAGACAGCTTATTCAACATCAGAGAACTCACACAGGAGAAACGCCATTTTCATGCTCAGAATGTGGGAAATGTTTTACTCACAAATCAAATCTAGTTAAACATCAGCGAATTCACACAGGGGAGAAGCCATATTCATGCCCAGAATGTGGGAAATGTATTTCTCAGATATCAACTTTTGCAAAACATCAGAGAACTCACACAGGAGAGAAGCCATATTCATGCTTAGAATGTGGGAAATGTTTTATTTTTAAATCAAATCTTGTTATCCATCAAAAGTCTCACACTGGGGAGAAGCCATATTCATGCCCAGAATCTGGGAAATGTTTTGTTCAGAAGAGAAAGCTTCTTCAACATCAGAGAACTCACACAGGGGAGAAGCCATATTCTTGCCCAGAATGTGGGAAATGTTTTACTTGTGAATCAAGTCTTGTTTGCCATCAAAACACTCACACAGGGAAGAAGCCTTATTCATGCCCAGAATGTGGGAAATGTTTTGCTAAAAAATCAAATCTTGTTAAACATCAAATATCTCACACAGGGGAGAAGCCATATTCTTGCCCAGAATGCGGGAAATGTTTTACTTGTAAATCAAGTCTTGTTGACCATCAAATATCTCACACAGGGGAGAAGCCATATTCGTGCCCAGAATGTGGGAAATGTTTTATTCAGAAGAGAAAGCTTCTTCAACATCAGAGAACTCACAGGGGAGAAGCCATATTCATGCCCAGAATGTGGGAAATGTTTTACTTGGAAATCACAACTTTTTACACATCAGAGAACTCACACAGGGGAGATGCCATATTCTTGCCCAGAATGTGGGAAATGTTTTACTCAGAAATCACATCTTGTTGAACGTATTCAAATGGAAAATATTTCCAACTTCCATTTCAGAACTCACACAGAAAATGCAGTTTTGTTTTCAGAATGGTTTATCCCCAATTCACATCTTAAAACTTACAAGAGCTCTCCAAGTACAGGAGAAATTTTTATTTTTTCCCAAAAACTCATTTTAATGACAATTAGAACAAGAATAAAATACAACATTTAGACTGTAATCACACCTGTGACATAGTTTGATGCAGTTTTTCAGTAAATCCTGGATGGTTTTAGTTTCTCTTTCCCTTTATCCACACATAAATCTTTACAGTCCTTTATTCTTGGCAAGGCCTGGGGTTACAAGAGGTATCTCTGCGGCCTATACTGTTTATACATCTTTCCCATATCCCTCTAAACTACCATATACAGTGACACCTCTCCAGGCCATCGCTCCTTTAAGAAATTCACCCCCTCGTAAGGACTTATATTTTCGCTGATTTTCCTCCCTTTATTTGTTATGACAGCTGCCATTCTTTAAGCAGACCACCCCCTTATGTAACCAAGCCCAATTGTGTAAGTGTAAACTCAGACAGGCAGTCTGACACTACACCAGATTTATCACAGTGACTGATGCTAGATAATACATCTGCGCTATCTATATCCTGTCTAGTCTACATTTATACCACCTCTTACTTGGCTTACTTTGACACAAAATTTTATGATACAATGTTCCTCACCAGTCAACAGCTCCATACTGTACAAGTGGTCAATCTCTTTAATCCACTCACCCACTGTCGGGGGCAACTGGGACTTCCAGTGTTCGGGAATAACAGCTCTAGCTGTAGTCAGGATCTGTCAGAGGAGCCTATTTTTGATTTTGGCCAAGGGGCCAGGGATTAGGGTAAGAAGAGTCAACTGAGGAGATGATGATAGAGACCCCACGGTGACTTCTGTGTAAATATTAAAGATTGCAGTACAAAATGGTTGTAGCATGGGTCACAACCACCATATGTGGAGGATAGAGCCCTCGGCTAGTCCAAATCTCTGGGCAGGGTCAGATTGGCTCACTGGAGGACCGGTGTACCCATGTACTTAGTGGGCCAACAGGACGCCCACTGCTTTTTTTTAATAAGCTATGAAAGTCTGGTAACAGGTGACTCCTCCCCCACGACCATGACCGCAGGTGGTCAGGGACCTGCAGCATCATCATAATGATCGGTGAAAACCTGGTTCCCCGATCATTATAAACTTTGCTATACTGTGTGGGGACCACTGCGGAGCATATTGTACTTTATGAGGGGACACTGTTGAACATATTATTCTGTGTGGGGCCCCTTATTTACATTACACGCCATCTATGTTATAGCACACGTGATATTGTCTGATCTGTAGGGGTCCTGGTGGTGGGTCCCTAGAAAAAATCCCACTGGTGGGCCCTAGACATCCCAGTCTGACACTGTCTTTGGGAGCAGTTTCGGGAGAAGGGCAGGGCATCTATACCATCTTGTCAGAAATGTAAAGTTATTTTCCTGAGCGTGGCAGACCATGGGAACTTTGTGATAGAAAAAGAAAATTTTCTGCCAGTCTTGGTCTGAGAGTTGAATTTGGTCCGTGTGGATGACCTCTAGTTAAAGAGAGGCCAGATAGTTCTCAATGAGTATTGCAAAGAATGTCACATCATTATTTACGAAGGAGATGACTTTTATTGTGGTTGAGTGTGTTTGGGGACTAAAGGGGTACCCTCATCACAAAAGACGCGAGTTGGGGAGTAAACATTTTGTAGAACTTCACGAGGAGATCACCTAAGCCCAGGCTCTTTCCACTATGGGAGTCCCAGATCACCCGGGAGAGGTCCTCAACCAATAGTTGCTCATTTAGTGTGGTCCCACTCTCGTCCATAAGTCCAGGGAGTGTCATTGCAGCCACCTAATTGTTGATCCTGTTTTGCATCTCTTGCGGAGGTAAATCTGAGAGGAGGCCACTACAATTGTAGAGATTTGAGTCGAAATCTTAGAAAGATTGAACATTAGGAGGGACAGGGACTCTCCAGGGTTGTTTTAGGAACGAACTAATTGGGTGGCCATGGGTGAAGACATTTTTCTAGGAAACTGCCAAACTTGTTAGAGAACTTATATTGTCTAAAAGACAATTTGCATATGGCTTCCACTAGGTCCACCAGTGTTTGTGATCCCTGTTGCATTTATGGAAGGATTCAGGTGTTCGTATCTGAGTAAGAAGGTATGAGATCTCAAAAATCCTCTCCGGCTTCAGCCCTCACTCCTTCTTGAATGAAATCCCCGTGCTGACACTATTTAGTGCTTCCCATTGTATCGGGATTGGGGTCACATCATGCTCGTGATGGTGAAGAAGGTCCATAATGGCTTGTGAAATCACCCCTGTGCGCGCCCCGTCTTTTAGAAGGTTGGTGTTAAGAGTCCGGCCCCACTCACCTCTCCTTGATAAGGAAATAGTAACATCTACTGTAAGTGTTGTGGACTTGTGAAAAATAGGTGCAGTCTCTCACCTGGAGATGAAGGACCCACGGAACATTGACAAGCCGCATGTCAGCAACCTTAAATTTCAGGGCCTGTAAACGTGACAAAGGGATGGAGAACCTGCCTACAAGAAATCCAATATTGCATTCATGGTTAATTTCAGGTCTCCTGCCATGACCTTCAAAAAAAAGTAAATTTTCATTTTCTTTCTTTTTTTTTTTTTTATAAATTCTTTATTTATGGAAACCGAGTTGAACAGAAGGGAGAAGGAAAAGCAGATCAAAACATTTATTAATTGTACAACATATCAAAGTGGGCCAGGTTACAACCAGGGCCCTACAGACAAAACCCAAAAAATACAATGCATGGGCCGGCTCTCTCCAAAACCAACAAACTCGAAGAGGTGCCGACAACTTTATAGCAAGAGGGGGCAGGAGAAAGAGGACGGTGGAAGAGAGAGAAAAAAGGACCAAGAGGAAGGAGAGGGGAAAAAAGCAAGCAACTGCCAGCGAGGGGGGGGGGACACCAGCAACACAGGACCATGTCTAACCCATCACATCTCTGGCCCAGAGCCCTGGAAGAGGATCCAGGGAGTCCAGGCCTTCAGGAAAGCCTCATGAGCGTCACGGAGGGACGCCGTGAGGTCCTCCATGGATTGAATGTCCTCTACCTTACGGACCCAGTGGCGAAGAGACGGGGGGTTGGGGAATTCCACAGGGCCGGGATGCAGGCTCTAGCAGCATTTATCAGATGTCAGATCGCAGATTTACGATAAGCCTTGCGGGGAATCCCAGACAGGTGCAGGAGAAAACACGCCGGTGTGTTAGGAAGAGAAGTTTGAAAAATCTGGGTCGTCAGGCGGTGGACACGGTCCCAGAAATCCCGCAAAGCCGAGCAGCTCCAGAAAATGTGAAGGAGTGTCCCCTCCTCCGAACCACAGCGCCAACATGAGGGAGAGGTAGATGGATAAAACTTGTGTAACAGGGAAGGGACATGGTACCATCTAGTAAGGATCTTGTAACCCGCCTCCTGGTATTTGCAAGCCATAGAACTCTTATGAGCAAGTTCCAAGATCCTAGAGCAGTCCGCATCCGAGAAAGAGAGGTTAAGATCCAACTCCCATTTGGACAAGAAAGAAGGTCTGTGGTCCGGAGAAGGGGAAACCAACATTGTGTAGAACTCCGAAAGGGAGTGACGCAGAAGACCAGAGCCGGTACAGGCCTTCTCAAAACCCGTAAGGGGTCTGTCAAAGATACTGGGGTCCGGGAAGGAGGAGAGGAAGTGGGAAAGCTGTAATCCTCTCCAGGGGCCGAGAGGGGGGAGGGCCAATTCCGATTGCAGGACTCCAAAGGGGCGCCAGGCTCCATCGGCGCGAAAGTGGAGAACCCTCTGTAAGCCAGCCTCTGACCGCACACGGAACGGGCCCCCCGATGTCCCTGCAGGAAAGGTCGGGTTCCCCAGGATAGGAAGGAGAGGTGATGGAGAAGGGGAGAGATAATCCTTACGGAAGAGCGACCAGGACACCCGAAGGGTAGGCCCAATCGTGGGATGGGAGTCAAGGAGAGGGGGAAGAGACCGAGTCCAACCAGGGAAGCAGATGGAGCGGGAGGCACGATAAAGAGTTCTCCAAAGAAATCCATTGTTTGAAGGGGGAGTGGCGGCACCAATCCAAGACTCGATGCAAGAGGGCAGCTTCATAGCAGCGGTGAGGGTCGGGGAGACCAAGGCCCCCCCACCGTTTCGGGAGGGTCAAGATAGAGCGTGCCAATCTCGCACGCTTACCCTGCCAAACAAATCTGACCAGATCAGAATAGAGTAACTTGAAAAAGCTAGGGGGAATGTGGATCGGGAGAGTTTGAAGAAGATAAAGAAATTGAGGCATCACGTTCATTTTATAAATAGCGCAGCGGCCAAACCAGGTATAAGTGCCCCTAGACCATTTCTTAAGATCGAGGCAAACTGTTCTGAGCAACGGCAGGTAGTTGAGAGTAAAGAGATCATTAAGAGCGCTAGGAATCCACGCGCCTAGATACTTAATGGCCGACCGGGACCATCGAAAAGGAAAGGCAAGGGCGAGAGAGGACCGAAGACCCGCCGGGAGAGAAACGTCTAACGCCTCAGACTTCTGGTAATTAATCTTAAGGTTAGCCAGGTGGGAGAACACTTCCAATTTGAAAGGTAGTCGGGTCACGTAAGAAGAACAGAAGGTCATCCGCGTAAGCCGCTATCTTCAGATGCCGTCTCCCCATCTCAATGCCCAGTAAGTCAGTGTTGGCCCTAAGCTTTCTGAGAAGGGGCTCCAAGGTGATGACGAAAATCAAGGGGGAGAGGGGGCAACCCTGACGAGTGCCATTACCTATTGGGAAAGGGGAAGACAGAATCCCGTTGACTCTAGTGGATGCCGAAGGGTTGGAGTACAGGGATGAGATCCAGGCCTTCATAGAGGGGCCAAGGCCAATGTGGTCCAAGACCTCAAAGAGGAAGGGCCACCCCACCCGGTCAAATGCCTTCTCCGCATCAGTGGAGAGAAGGCAGAGCGGGAGATTTCGAGAGCGAGCGAAGTGAACAAGGTTAATAACTTTAACGGTGTTGTCCCTAGCTTCCCTCGAAGGAATAAAGCCAACCTGGTCGGAATCCACAAGGTCAAGAAGAAGAGGGGCCAGACGTGAGGCCAGAACCTTGGAAAAAATCTTCAAGTCTACATTGAGAAGAGAAATAGGTCTGTAACTAGAGCAAAGGGCGGGGTCTTTCCCCTCTTTATGTATGACAGCAATATGGGCTCTGGTCAAGTCGGGAGGGAGTGGCGCACCCTCAGAGACAGAGTTAATGGCACTCGTCAGGGGACTTAGGAGCAGGGGCGAGAATTTCTTTAATAGGAGGGGGAAGCCATCAGGTCCAGGGGCCTTACTAGGCTGCATAGATCCGAGAGCCTGCGCAACTTCCTCGCCAGAAATGGGGACTTCCAAAGAGGACAAGGCGGCAGCCGACAGACCGGGCAAGCCCAAGTCCCTAAGGTATTGCTTAATCGCCGGCAGGAGCGAAGAACCCGATGGAGCCACAGGAGGAGGGGATAGATTATACAGACGGCGATAAAAATTGGCAAATTCCTCCGCGATACGATTCGGATCCGTAATACGCATACCCGAGGGCCCGGCAATAAGAGGGACAAAGTTACGGGAACGCTGCTCTCGGAGGGAGCGAGCCAAAGTCCTACTACACTTGTTCCCATACTTATAAAAGTGACGGCGACCCCTAGCCAAGAGGCACCTAGTCCTAATATCCAGGCGCTTGCATAGTTTTTTACGGGCCGAGAGAAGGGCCGCGCAGACCACATCAGCTATCAGGGTAGCTATTTCACGAGACCTCTCCTTTTTCAAGCGGGAACCATGCTGGACAGCACCCCCCGAATGACACACTTGTGAGCCGTCCAGAGCATGACCGGGGATGTGTCAGGAGTGTCATTCTCCCTGAAGTATAGTTCAAGGGCAGCAGAAACTGCCATAGAGGTCGGTACATCCTGGAGGAACGACTCATTAAGGCGCCACTGCCAAGACCGTGGCCTCGCTGCAGGGGAGGATAGCACAGCATGGACCATTGCGTGATCAGAGAAAGTAATAGGGTCAATCGTAGAGCCACGGAGTAGGGGGACGTCAGAGTGTTTAACGAAGAAATAGTCCAGCCTGGAGTAGACATCACGAGGGTGGGAGTAAAACGAATAGTCTCTACCATCCGGGTGGATTGCGCGCCAAACGTCAATCAGTTGGTGGGAGTGGAGGAGTCTGCGGACCCGGCAAAGCGCCCGGGTCGGTAGATGCGAAACACCTCGAGATATGTCCACGGACGGGTCCAGGGCCAGATTAAAGTCCCCACCCACCAAGAGAGTACCTTCAGCAAAATCAGACAATTTATCCAAAATACGTTCTAACTCACCAATCTGGTCAGAGTTGGGAAGATAAAGGTTAGCAAAAGTGAATAAAGTGCCAGCCAGCTCCCCCTTAACAAACAGGAACCTGCCCGACTTATCCGAAATGGCCGCTCGGTACGTCCAAGCCACCGTACAACCAATAAGAATGCTGACTCCCCTAGACTTGGACTCTGAGAAGCAGCTATGGTACACATCGAGGAATCTCGGGGAGGAGAGGGAGGGGGCGGAGCCCTCTCGGAAGTGTGTCTCCTGCACAAAGGCAACAGTAGTCTTCTTGCTCCAGAGCAGCCGCAAGAGAGAGGACCTCTTTTCAGGGGCGTTAAGCCCGTTAGCGTTAATACAGGAAAAGGTCAGGGAGTCCATGGCGAAAACCCCGGGTCCCCCAAGGGAGAAAAGGAAGAATAGTAGATGTAGGAGTGGGCAGGAAAGGCAGAGAAGGAGGGGTAAAGAGGAGGGGAGGGGAGGGGTAAAGAGAAAGGGAGGGGGGGAGGGAGGGAAGAAGAAAGGGAAGAAAAAAAAGGGGGGGAGGGGGAGAAAGGAAGAAAAAGGAAGGAGGGGAGAGAAGCAAGCAGGGGAAACAAACAAAAACACCAATAAAGGCCGGGCTTGGCTAATCCGAACTCGGAATACACCAAACAGTGGGAAAACCCCACTAAAGCAGGTCTCAGAGGTACACCGCAGTACACACTCAGAGAGCCGCCAAACCTAAGTAACTGGGGGAGAGGTAGTTCAGAAACCAAAGCTACCCATTCCCACAACGGTGAAACCTAAAAAGTAAAGGTTAAGACATAAGGAGAAAAAATGCAAGGGTCCAACTAACAGCCAGCGGTGGGCCAGCCAAACTACGAAAAGCACAATCAGCCCGGCCCAAGACCAGCTGGAGCGCACCGCGACCAAGACTGGCACGAGCAGTCGGGACACCCACTCACCATGCGGCAGAGCTCCATAAGATAAAAGCACCGCCGCAGGGAGAGGAGAAAAAGCGGGCACGGGGCGCCCCAACCCGGTCAAGGGAAGCGGGAGGGGGGCGAGCAACACCACTAGCGCGAGGCGAAGACCGAGGTCCGCACCCCGCACCCGTGGGGCACCAAACTTAGCGAGGTGGACTAGATAAGAAGAAATACAAAGAGGAAAAAAAAAAACAAGTTACACAGCAACAGGAGAGTCAAATAAGCAGAAGGCACATAAAGGCCGTTGTCCTCGGCGGGCCTATCAATGTCTAGTCAGCGGGCAAGGATACAGGGCGACCAGGAGGGGCCACATCAGAGTTCACAGCACGGCGCCCCTGGCGCGGCAATGGGGGGGAAGAAGGCCCAGTAGTCGGAGCAGGAGCCAGAAGCGGGTACTCCAGCCAATCCGGGCAAGTCCGGGACGTCCAGGAAATGGGCCAAGTCCTCCGCCTGGTCAGGGGAATGCAAGGTAAAACTGGCTCCGTTACGGCGGACCTGAAGATGAAAGGGGTGACCCCAACGATAAGTGGCACCAGAGTCCAAAATCTTGTGGAGAGTCGGTTTCAGAAGACGCCGCATAGCCAGGGTGCAGCGGGAGACATCCAGGAGAAGGGTAATGGAACCATCTAGAAACGGGACCGGACCATGGCACCAGGCTGCCTGGAGAATATCCTCTTTCTCCTTGTAGAAATTTGCCCGACAAAGGACATCCTTAGAGTCAGCGGAAGAAGCCCTCCGGGGCCCCAGCACGCGGTGAATCCTGTCAATGGTAATTTCGGTATCTATCGGCCTGGACAGAACAGTATTAAAGACCGAAACAGCAATGGAGCGGAGCTCTTTAGTTGCAACAGTGTCAGGAATGCCTCTCAATTTTATATTATTCCGGCGGCCCCGATTTTCTTGGTCATCCACCTGGAGCAATAAATGACGATTAAACGTGCGCTGAACAGACCAAGTATGCTCCACGGCAAGAAGACGCTGATCAATAGAGTCTGTGCGGTGCTGTTGAGTAGATACAGTAGTTGAAAGGGAATGTAGATCAGCCTTGAAACCGTTTAAGATCCTATCCTGCCTCTCCTCCACCCTGCAAACCATAGCTTCCATGTCGAGTTTTGTAGGCATAGCCCGGAGCAGGTCCCATATGTCAGATAGCTTGGGGCGTTTCCGCCGGCCCTGAGATGGGGAGGCATGAGAGGAGGCACCAGAAGAATCAGTCTACAGGGGCCCGTAGGGCTGCAGGGGTAGAAGAAAAATCCATATCTGTCTCCGGGATCTGAAGAGGCCAAGGGGGGTCGCCCCAGGGAGGCAGGGACTGCAATGGTGTAAGGCAGTCCACCAAGGGGGGGTCCCAGGAGGGAGAGCCACAGGCAGTGCAGGAGGATCCATATGAGCCAGGGAGGCAGACTTGGAACAGTGAGACAGGGGCCACCCAGGCCAGGTGCCAGAGACTGGGTCAGTGTAGGAGCCACAGGGGGAGCCACAGTTGCAAGATCAAAAGGGGGCGAGGGTCCATTCCCCTGAGACCAGTCACTGCTATGGGGCAAAGGAGAGGCAGGGAGCAGAGCAGGAGAACCAACACGAGGTGCAGATGAGGGGGAGGGGGGACGCCATGAGGTCGGCAGCACCAGCGTCAGGAGGCACGAGTACCTTGTCAGCAGCAGCCCGGGAAGTCCCGTCTCCACAGGGAGGGAGAGCAGCAGCGGAGGAGAGAGTTGGCTGGTCTGCAGCGTGAGCCGGCTCAGAGGGAGACTGCAGGGGAAGCGCTGGAGCTTCCGACACCGCTCTGGAGGCACGCGCCGGCGACATCTTGAAGGTACCCGCTGGAGACGTAGAGGAGGCCGCAGCCAGGAGAAACCTCGCCAGTGGGGGCTCGGGCCAAGTAGAAGAGGCAGATTTTCGGCCCACTCGTCGGACCATCGCAGAGCCAGCAACAGGTAAGTGATTCGACCCGGGTAAATCAGGTGAAACACCGTCGGGTCCGGGAGCTCTGTAGGCAGACGTCCTTACAGCTCCATGTCTTAGGCCACGCCCCCTAAATTTTCATTTTCATGTCCCAATGTTAATAAAATCTGTGAATCAGCTGTAGGGTCAAAATGCTCACTGTACCCCCTGATGTGTTCTGTGGGGGGTGTAGTTTCCAAAACAGTATCACAAAACTCAAATAGCGCTCTTTCCATTCCAAGCCCCACCATGTTCCCATACATCAGATTATGGCCACATATGGGGTATTGCCGTGTTCATGATTCTGATACAGTGTTTCTGACAACAGTCACCAAGGATTATTGGTCAATTAGTCATAAACACGGCATTGACCTTATCAAAGTCCAAGTGAGAATATAGGAAGTGTAGTTTTAACCCCTTCCTGCCGATGCCAATTTTTGACTTCCTGACCAAGCTCAATTTTTCAAAACTGACGTGTCACTTTATGTGGCAATAACTTTGGAATGCTTTAACTTACCAAAGTGATTTTGAGACTGTTTTTTCGTAACACATTGTACTTCACGTTAGTGGTAAATTTTGGTTGATATGTTTTGTGTCTAATTATGAAAAAATAGGAAATTTGGTGGAAATTTTGAAAAATATGCATTTTATAAAGTTTGAAATGATGTGCATTGCATACAGATAGTCGTACCGCCAAAATTATATAATAAATCTCATGTCCCAGATCTCTGCTTTATGTCGGCATCAAACTTTAGTCGCCCTTTTATTTTCTACGGACATTAGAAGGTTTACAAGTGAAACAACAATATTCAAAATTTTCAAGAAATTTCCAAAGCCCATTTTTTTACGGGACTAATCCAGTTATGAAGGGGTTTTGAAAGACCCCTGTATTAGAAACCCCCATAAGTCACCCCATTTTCAAAACTGTACCCCTTAAATAAGCCAAAACAACATCTATCAAGTATTTCAACCCTATAAGTGCGTAACAGGAATTAAGACAAAATGGAGGTGAAATTTACACATTTGATTTTGTTTTACTAATATTTTCGTTTAGCCCTAGAATTTGCACATTCACAAGGAGTTAAAGGAGAAAATGCGCCCCACAATTTGTTAGGCAAGTTCTCCCGACTACCACAGTACCCCACTTGTGGGTGTAAACTAATATATGGACACACAGCGAGACGCAGAAGGGAAGGAGCGCCAAGGAGCTTTTAGAAGGCAGATCTGGCTGTGATCAGTTTCATGTCGCATTTACAAAGCCCTTGAGGTGTCAAAACAGTGGAAACCTCTAGAAAGTGACCCCATTGTGAAAACCGCACCCCTCAAAGAATTTATTAAGTGATGTAGTGAGCATTAGTAACCCTGAAATGAATATGTAAGCTGTGCGCAGTAAATTGGGTACACCATATCCCATTCTATTTTCTCACTAGCTCCTATGACACGGACGGGGAAGAGGGGCATTCTGGGGGATCAGCGCTGGTGTATTCTCTCTCATAAGCTCTAAATCTGGGGGGTCCCCTGAAAACGCTCGCACAGATTATACATTTCCTTCTAGTCGCAGCCACTTATGTCCTAATAATTTGGTGACTTTTGGGGTTTTTGTCTTCACATTGTACAAGCTATATATTTTTAGTTATTGTCTGCCAATGTGGCCATATAAGGGCTTGTGTCACGACCTGAAGACTTTTATAAAAATTATGTGTTTTTTTCTGGTGGGGTTTGGTCGGGGTTTTGATCCGGTCTTCTGGTGGTTTCCTTGCAATTAGGCCATCTGTTTGGGCATTGAGTATCGGCCTTCAGAATTTACTTGAGGTTCTTTGGATCGAACCTCAGGTGTTGGTCGTTACTAGAGATGAGCGAACAGTAAAATATTCGATATTCATTTCGAATAGCCGCTCAATATTCGACTATTCCATCGAATATCGAACCCCATTATAGTCTATGGGAGAAAATGCTTTGTTTCAGGGGATCCCACCATTCGACTCAGGAGGGTCACCAAGTCCACTATCAACACCTCTGCAATGCAACTGGGACAGCAGGGGAAGCATGTCTGGGGGCATCTAACAAGCCCAAGTCACTGTTTTACCCCACCATCACAGCCTATCAACTACACACTTTCCACACTCAAAAAAACCTCTATCAAAGTGGGAAAATACCTGGAAACCTTCTTTCTTCCCCAAATGGATGGACACAAACCCAAATTTAAGCTAAACAAACATTAACAAGCACCCCTTTAAATCACATTGCCCATGACAACCACAGATGGAATAGGCAATGGGAAATCCAACAGTACCCACCTTGAACTGTCATTGTGGATGTGTGTGATGTGGTAAGACCTTCCAAAATTCTCTTTTATGACCCTTAACTTGAGCACTTCCAAATTACGTTACAGGCCCTTAAGCTAACCAGCAGAGTTGGGGGGAATCAGGGTGAATTGAGCCTAAAAGGATCAGAATTGTGCAACGCTGATGGTGGAGGAGGAGGAATTGTAGAGGGTGAGCACACACATGCAACTTCATGTCGGGGTGCTTGACACCGGTGGACATGAAAATGATGGGTCTTTGGATAAGTTGTCGGACTTTTCTGAGGGCACTCTCTTGGTGGGCGGAGATTTCAACTTTGCTTTGGACCCATCTGTTGACATTTCTAGGGGCGTGTCGTATCTTCCTGCTAAGGCGCTTTGTCGGGCTCGTAGGCTTCTCCACTCCCACCAGTTGATTGACGCGTGGCGCACGATTCACCCTGACGTTCGGGACTACTCCTTCTATTCTCATCCCCGTGATGTCTACTCCAGGTTGGACTACTTTTTTGTTAGACACTCCGATGTCCCCTTGCTTCGTGGCTCTACGATAGACCCTATTACCTTCTCAGACCACACAATGGTCCATGTTGTGCTGTCATCCCCAGCTACGAGACCTCGGTCCTGGCAGTGGCACCTCAATGAGTCGCTCCTTCAGGATGCTCCGACCTCGCTTGCTGTCTCTTCCGCCCTTGAACACTACTTCAGGGAGAATGACACGGCAGATGTGTCCCCGGTCACGCTTTGGGCGGCCCACAAATGTGTCATTCGGGGGGTGCTGGTTCAACATGGCTCACGTATGAAGAAGGAGAGGTCTCATGAACTCGCTACCTTGATAGCTGACGTGGTCTCCCTGGAGCAGACTCACAAGTGTTCGCATGCAGCAGAAGTACGTTCTGCTCTCTTGTTGGCCCGTAAGAAACTGCGCGAACGTCTCGATATTAGGACCAGATGCCTTTTGGCTAGGGGCCGTCGCCACTTCTACGAGTTTGGTAACAAGTGCAGTAGGACTCTTGCTAGATCTCTTAGGGAACAGCGTTCCCGTAACTTTGTCCCCCTTGTCTCTGACTCTGCGGGTACTCATCTTACTGATCCGACACGTATTGCGGAGGAGTTTGCTAGTTTTTACCGCCAGCTGTATAATCTTCCCTCTGCCTCCGCACCCCCCTCGGATTCCTCGCTTCTCCCCGCGATTGCGCAGTATCTCTCCGACTCGGGCTTACCCCGTTTATCTGACGGAGCCTTGTCTTCGCTGGAGGATCCTATCTCGGGTGAGGAAGTTGCAGAGGCCCTGGCTTCCATGCAACCTAGCAAGGCCCCCGGCCCGGACGGCCTCCCGGCCTCGTATTATAAAAAGTTCTCGTCCCTGCTTTTGGGCCCCCTGACGCGTGCCCTTAACTCTATTTCTGAAGGCTCCCTTCTCCCTCAGGATCTGACTAGAGCTCACATTGCAGTGATACATAAGGAGGGCAAGGATCCTGCTCTGTGCTCTAGCTATAGGCCCATCTCCCTACTCAATGTAGACTTGAAGATTTTCTCCAAGGTCCTGGCTTCGCGCCTGGCCCCTCTTCTCCTTGACCTAGTGGATGCCGACCAGGATGGTTTCATACCTACTCGGGAAGCTAGAGATAACACTGTGAAGGTTGTCAATGCTATACATTTTGCCCGCTCCCGTGACCTCCCGCTCTGTCTTCTCTCCACTGATGCGGAGAAGGCATTTGACCGGGTTGGTTGGCCCTTTCTCTTTGCGGTCTTGGACCATATTGGTCTTGGCCCGGTCATGAAGTCTTGGATTACCTCTCTGTACACTGGCCCCTCGGCGTCCACTAGGGTCAATGGGATCTTATCCTCCCCCTTCCCCATTGGTAATGGCACGCGTCAGGGTTGTCCCCTCTCCCCCTTGATTTTTGTTCTCACCCTAGAACCCCTCCTTAGGAAGATTAGGGACAACCCTGCTCTACTGGGCCTTGTGATTGGGAAGCGTCACCTCAAGATGCTTATGCGGATGACCTCCTGTTTTTCCTGCGAGACCCGGCCACCTCGCTCCCTGCTCTGATGTCCGAACTGGACGAATTCCACCGCCTTACCAACTTTAAAATTAACTATCAGAAATCTGAGGCGCTGGACGTTTCTTTACCCCCTGGGCTCGGATCTTCCCTAGCTCACACTTTTCCCTTTCGCTGGTCCAGTTCGGCGATTAAGTATCTGGGTGTCTGGATCCCTAGAGATCTGCGTGAGCTTTTTGCAAAAAATTACTTGCCCCTTCTCAAAACTGTCCGACTAGATTTGAAGAGATGGTCCAGAGGCACCTATACGTGGTTTGGCCGTTGTGCCATCTACAAGATGAATGTGATGCCTAGATTCCTCTACCTACTGCAGACTCTTCCGATTCACATTCCTCCTAGTTTTTTCAGATTGCTCTACTCTGATTTGGTTAGCTTTATCTGGCAGGGTAAGCGGGCTAGGTTGGCCCGTTCCATTTTGACTCTCCCGAAGTCGTTGGGCGGCATGGGCCTACCTGATCCCCGCCGCTATTATGAGGCCGCTCTCTTGCAAAGAGTTATTGACTGGTGCCGCCATTCCCCCTTCAAGCAATGGATCTCTATGGAGGGCTCCTTTTCGAGTCTTCCGCTTCATTCGCTCCCCTGGTTGGATTCCGTCGCCCCCTCCTCTGTCTACTCCCATCCCACTATCGGCCCCACCCTTAAAGTCTGTAGGTCGCTTTTTCAGAAGAACTGCCTCTCCCCCTCTCCTCCCTGTTCTATGTATTGGCGGCCTCTCGAGAGCCTTCACACTGTCCATGACCTCCCACCCCTTGGTCCTTGGAGGGGGCTACAGCTTTCCCACTTCCTTTCCTCGCTGTCAGACCCGGACGCCTTTGACAGACCTCTTACGGGCTTTGAGAAGGCTTGTTCTGGATCTGGCCTTTTACGCCATTCTCTCTCGGAGCTCTACTCGCTCTTGGTTTCCCCTCCTCCGTGCCATAGACCCCCCTTCCTAGCTAAATGGGAGACTGATCTCTCTCTCTCCTTTTCGGATGCGGACTGTGTCAGGATCTTGGAGCTCGCCCACAAAAGCTCTGTGGCTTGTAAGTTTCAGGAGGCGGGCTACAAGATTCTCACCAGATGGTATCATGTCCCGGCCTTGCTGCACAAGTTTTTCCCCACCACCTCTCCGCTTTGTTGGCGATGTGGCTCGGAGGAGGGGACCCTCCTTCATGTCTTCTGGAGTTGTTCGGCTTTGAGAGGCTTCTGGGATGGTGTCCACCGCCTGACTTCTCAAATCTTCCAGTCTTCCCTTCCCAATACCCCGGCTTGCTTCCTTCTACACCTCTCCAATATTCCTCGGCGGGCCTACCGCTGCTCGGCGATTCGCCACCTGATAAATGCTGCCAGAGCCTGTATCCCTGCCCTCTGGAAGTCTCCTAACCCCCCGTCCCTACGCCACTGGATCCGTAAGGTGGAGGACATTCAAGCTATGGAGGACCTTACGGCGTCTCTTCGAGACAAACATGAATCCTTCCTGAGGTCTTGGACCCCGTGGATTTTATTTCAGGGATCCCAGCTGTATAGGGACATCTTGGGTTTGGCTTGAGATCTGGTTCTGGGTTTGGACCCCCCCTCCTCCTTCTGTTCCCCTCTCCTTCCTTTCGTCCCTCCCCCCTTCCCTCCTTTCCCCTACGCCCCCCCTCACCTCTTGTTCTCTGCGCTCTCCCCTTCCCTTTGTTTCTTTTGTACGATGCTGGCGCCTTTCCTCGCCCTTTGGTTAAGGAGGGGCCCCACTTCCACATTTCTTGTCCTGTTTTGTTCCCCGGGTCCTTGTTTTTATGGGCCCTTTGTTGTTCTGGCAATCATTTGTCTGTAATTACAGTTGGTTCTTTTCTATTGTATTTGTGTTTATAAATAAAGAATTTATAAAAAAAAAAGAAAATGATGGGTCTATCCAGTGGCTGTTCATTTTTATGAGCGTCAGCCGGCCAGCACTGTCAGCTGACAGCCGGCTGCGCTTATCCGAAATTATGCCACCGGCAGCACTGAAGACCCTTTCCGAAAGCACGCTGGCGGCAGAGCAGGAAAGAACTCCAATGCGTACAGCGCAAGTTCCAGCCACAAATCCAACTTGGAGACCCAATAAGTGTAGGCCGCAAAAGGATCTGAGAGGACAGGGCTGTGGTTGGCCAGGTACTCACGCAACATGCGCCTATACTTATCCCTCCTGGTGACACTAGGCCCCTCAGTGGCGGTATTTTGCTTTCTCCCACTGAGCTCAGTGCTTGCCTTACAAATTACGGCGCATGGCTGAGGTGGTCAGGTTGCTTTTCTCAGAGCCCCTATTTAGTTTTAAGTTGCACAGTGTGCAAAACGCACTCAGTTTATCCTCCATGCATACGCTGCAAAATCTACACAACATCGAGGAAGGTGGCCAACATGGGCATGTGTTGGCCGAGTGGCTAGTACAGGGAAAATCTTGGGCCTTGCTGGCTCTGGCCTGGCTTCTGTGAAGCAGCTGTCCTGTGCCTCTGGACATGCCTCTGCCTCTAGCTGTAGCTTGACCGCAACCTTGCTCCCCAGCTGCATTTCCACGCCCCCGGGCACATCCTCGTCCACGTCCCTTAGCGCTAGCTTTACGCATTTTGTGATGTATACAAATATGGTTTTTTTTGTATACACAGAGGCTAGATATATTGAACATATATCAGCTTAAGGGCTCCCGCTAAGGGCCACAAAAGTGAATTTTGTAAGGCCTTACCACATCACACACACAATGACAGTTAGGGGGGGGGGCTGTTGGATTTCTAATTGCCTATGCCATCTGTGGTTGTCATGGGCAATGTGATTTAAAGGGGTTCATGCTAATGTTTCTTTTGCTTTAAATTTTTGCTTCTGTCCATAATAATGTTGAGGAAACAAGGTTTCAATGTATTTAGACTTTCATAGAGGTTCTAGTGAGTTTGTAAAGTGTCCAGTGGAAAGGATGGGATAGGATTTCACATAAGTCTGCCATCCATGGGCACTCATGGTTGAGAAACTAAGGGAGCTGACTTTGATGAACCCTTGGGTTTTGGATTTGGAACTCCATCAAAGGTCTCTGCAGCTCACACACCCTGCTCAACATAGGTTATATAGTGTTTCAGCGTGTGGTGACCTCGAAAAAGCAGTCGGTGCTTCAGGCAGATGTAGGTGTTGCTGGAGTGTATTGAGGCTAGCAGTGGCTACTGTAAGCTTGCCAAAGTGGGCGCACAAGCGCCACACTTTCACCACTAGCTGGAGAACATTGGGGTACGTTTTTAAAGACCGTTGCACCAATACTTTGATAACGTGGGTCAGGCATGGACCGTGTTGGAGGCTAACAAGCTCCAGAGCTGCTACCAGGTTCCAGCCATTGTCACACACGAAAAAACATGACTGGGCCCAGGTGCAGCGGCGAAAACCACATAGCCGTCTCATTCAGGATCCCTCACCACGGAGGCAGTGTGCTGTCTGTCTCCCAAGCTGAAGCGCCAGTGTTGCAGCGTTTCCAGCTTGTAGCTGGGGTCGATTTAACGGCGGCAGAGGAGGAGGGTGGTGTTTCAGCACTCCTGCCAGGAATATTGGGTGGGGAGACAAGGCAGGCCACCACAGTTTGCGACCCGGTCCCAGCCTCAACTACATTCACCCAGTGTGCCGTGATTGAGATGTAGCATCCCTGGCCACATGCACTTGCCTATGCCTCGGTGGGCAAGTGGAACTTTGTGCAAAACGTGGAACTTAGGGCCCACCTGATGTTACGGGACACATGCTGGTGCAAGGCATGGACAGCACACCGGGAGAAGTAGGAAAGGCATAGCGAGTAGAGATGAGCGAGTACTGTTCGGATCAGCCGATCTGAACAGCACGCTCCATAGAAATGAATGGATGCACCTGGTACTTCCGCTTTGACGGCGGCCGGCCGCTTAACCCCCCGCGTGCCGGCTACGTCCATTCATTTCTATGCGAGCGTGCTGTTCGGATCAGCTGATCCGAACAGTACTCGCTCATCTCTAATAGCGAGGTGCTGCAGTTGTCAGCAGGTCACAGAAGGCCTGAGTCTCCACAAGCAGGGACGGCAACATCTCCTGGGTCAGCAGTTTTAAGATGAGGCCGTTGAAGGCTTGGGCATGTGGGTTGGTTACGCTGTACTCCTGCCAGCAATGAAAGGCCTGGGAGATGGGGACTTACTGGGAAGAGGCGCATGATGGTGCAGACAAAACGAGCTGTGGCAGGAAAAGGGGAGGATGAGGGTGAACTCTGTAAAGTGTAAGAGGCAGATGTGGAGGTGACCTGGCTGGTGGTCTGGACTGCAGCGCCAGCACTGGCATCACTGAGGAAGGGTTGCTGGTCCACAACAATTAAATCACCCAGAGATGGCGGATGCTCCAGTGTTTGGGCATCAGGACACACAAAGTCGTCTGGTAGCTCCTGGGATTGGTGAAGTGGTTGGACAGAGTGAGGGACAGTTAAAGGACCTGAAAACATCTCCTGGGAGGGGGGAAATGTGAGATGACTGTGCTGGGAAGATTGGGCATGTTGGGAGGAAGGAGGACCAGACTCTTGGCAAGGAAGAGGACTTGAGGTAGTGGCTGACTGGTTGATGGATAAGGAGCTGTAAGCATTATCTACTAGCCATTGTAACACCTGTTCCTGGTGCTCGGTCCTGTTCAGTGTGGTGCCCTGCTTAACGCAGCTATCAAGTCAGGGATTGCGATGAATGCATGCTAATGTTTGTTTAGCTTAAAATTTGGGTTTCTGTTCATACAATTGGGGAGGAAAGAAGGTTTCCAGGTATTTTTCCACTTTCATAGAGGTTCTATTGAGTTTGGCTGTGATGGTGGGGTAAAACTGTGACTTGGGCTTGTTAGATGCCCCCAGACATGCTTCCCCTGCTGTCCCAGTTGCATTCCAGAGGTGGCATCATTTGCTGAGGTGTCATAGTGGACTTGGTGACCCTCCTGAGTAGAATAGTGGTTTCCTCTGAAACTAGCATTTTTTTCCCATAGAATATAATGGGGTTCGATATTCGTTCCAATAGTGGAATATTGAGGGGCTACTCGAATCAAATATTGAATATTTCACTCTTCGCTCATCTCTATTTATTACTGAAGAAGGGTTCGGTGAATGTGCATATGAAACTGGTGGGTTCGGTACCTCAAACAAGGTTAAAGGGGTATTCCCACCTCACATACTCAGCAGTCTTCACTCTTGTAAAATCTTCTTTCTTCCTGGTTTCTTGCATCATTTGGTGGGTGGGGTTTCACAGGCAACCTGCCGTTTAGCTCCGCCCCCAAATTCACGTGTAGCTCCGCCCACCCACATTGGACTATGAAGTACAGGCAGCAGCAACTCCATTCTGTGTTACATACAGAGACTGCCTGTCTCTGCCATAATGAACACAACTGAATTAGCTAGCCTGATAACTGGGAGAACAGAAGAAATGAAAGCAGCTCCTCTATCTGAGTGCAGGACCTAGGTCACATGGTGTAGACACAGGAATAGCTAGATACACAGGCTCGCTCCCGTGCACTTAGTCCCTCCTCCCTCCCCCCTGAGAGCAGCAGATACATCACTTGACTCAGGAGCAGCTAAGTCAGAGCTGTGGCCACAAAGAATTGAATAAAGTAAGATAGTGGACAAACAAAGCAGTTTTGCTGAAGCAGCGTATTTAGGAAAAGTCTTACATCCACATTAACAAGCAGTATAGATAGGATCCTTGTGATGGGACAACCCCTTTAAGAACCACTGATTTTGGGTATTGCTAGTCCTGTTCCCTTACCATTAGGGTCTAGGCGTTTTTCCCTCTATACAGTTTTCTTCTATCCCCTTCTTCTCCCTTATTGTGTCATTCCTGCAGCCTCGTCTGCACTGATCCCTATCCATACATTTTTGCACTCATCTGGCGCCTCTTCACATCAGACATGGTAAGACCCACTGGCTTTATTTCTAGGACCGGCGTGTCCTGTTATATACATCCTGTGTTTTGGGAGGGCCATGAGTGTATATGCAATCCCTGACCCTGGGGGGCGCACATTGTTGTTATTGATGTTTATAGTACATGTTTTTTATCCTTGATCATTAAGGGTTATGTTTTGGATGTGATTTTAGTAGAACAACATGGCGCTAAGAGGAAGGAGCCAAGAGTTGCAAAATGCGTCAGCGTTTTTTAGGGGGTTTATTTTTTTCTTTTTCCTCCCAGTTAATATGATGTGTTATATATTTTTAAGAGTTGATATTAAAAGTTCAATTTTACTGCCGGATAGAATCTATTTCTCATATCTGAAAAGCTTATAATACACAGGAATGTTTTTGTAGTTTCAATCTTCATAACCCCATCGTGTATTACAGTATATACATATGGCTTTGCTTAGTATATAGCTTTGGCTTAGCTCTGTACTCCATCCACCCCCGGCCACTAGGTGGGTGAGGGGTTGGGGGTTAATGGGATTTTCTCCTTTCATGCTTTATGACAGCCTAACTGGTTTTCCCACCATTGCTTAGAGTTGTTCTCCTGAATTGTCTATTCATTCACCTGCTGGCTATTTGAAATGTTTAACTACTTCAGCACCAGCACCTTCATGTCCATTGTCTCCAGCCAGAAGGAGATGGCTCAAATCAGCAGGAGAGGGACTACTGTCTCCCCAGACAACAATGGATTACAAGATGCCGGCATGTATATACGATTATAGTTTCAACCTGGGGCAAAAAAGCACATTATAGCTATATGCAGATACTGCCGGCGCCATCTTGTCACCTAATATCATATTCAGTTAGAAACATAACTCGTTATACCGCATTTAGTCTTAAGGATAAGAATGTTTTGTGATTATATACAGTCCTATGAAAAAGTTTGGGCACCCCTATTAATCTTAATCATTTTTAGTTCTAAATATTTTGGTGTTTGCAGCAGCCATTTCAGTTTGATACATCTAATAACTGATGGACACAGTAATATTTCAGGATTGAAATGAGGTTTATTGTACTAACAGAAAATGCGCAATATGCATTAAACCAAAATTTGACCGGTGCAAAAATATGGGCACCTCAACAGAAAAGTGACATTAATATTTAGTAGATCCTCCTTTTGCAAAGATAACAGCCTCTAGTCGCTTCCTGTAGCTTTTAATCAGTTCCTGGATCCTGGATGAAGGTATTTTGGACCATTTCTTTCTACAAAACAATTCAAGTTCAGTTAAGTTTGATGGTCGCCGAGCATGGACAGCCCGCTCTCAAATGATCTGAAAACAAAGATTGTTCAACATAGTTGTTCAGGGGAAGGATACAAAACGTTGTCTCAGAGATTTAACCTGTCAGTTTCCACTGTGAGGAACATAGTAAGGACATGGAAGACCACAGGGACAGTTCTTGTTAAGCCCAGAAGTGGCAGGCCAAGAAAAATATCAGAAAGGCAGAGAAGAAGAATGGTGAGAACAGTCAAGGACAATCCACAGACACCTCCAAAGAGCTGCAGCATCATCTTGCTGCAGATGGTGTCACTGTGCATCGGTCAGCAATACAGCGCACTTTGTACAAGGAGAAGCTGTATGGGAGAGTGATGAGAAAGAAGCCGTTTCTGCACGTACGCCACAAATAGAGTTGCCTAAGGTATGAAAAAGCACATTTGGACAAGGCAGCTTCATTTTGGAAACAAAAATTGAGTTGTTTGGTTATAAAAAAAAGGCGTTATGCATGGCGTCCAAAAAGAAACAGCATTCCAAGAAAAACACATGCTACCCACTGTAAAATTTGGTGGAGGTTCCATCATGCTTTGGGGCTGTGTGGCCAATGCCGGCATCGGGAATCTTGGTAAAGTTGAGGGTCGCATGGATTCCACTCAGTATCAGCAGATTCTTGAGAATAATGTTCAAGAATCAGTGACGAAGTTGAAGTTACGCCGGGGATGGATATTTCAGCAAGACAATGATCCAAAACACCGCTCCAAATCAACTCAGGCATTCATGCAGAGGAACAATTACAATGTTCTGGAATGGCCATCCCAGTCCCCAGACCTGAATATCATTGAACATCTGTGGGATGATTTGAGAGCGGGCTGTCCATGCTCGGCGACCATCTAACTTAACTGAACTTGAATTGTTTGTCCAAAATACCTTTATCCAGGAACTGATTAAAAGCTACAGGAAGCGACTAGAGGCTGTTATCTTTGCAAAAGGAGGATCTACTAAATATTAATGTCACTTTTCTGTTGAGGTGCCCATACTTTTGCACCGGTCAAATTTAGGTTTAATGCATATTGCACATTTTCTGTTAGTACAATAAACCTCATTTCAATCCTGAAATATTACTGTGTCCATCAGTTATTAGATATATCAAACTGAAATGGCTGTTGCAATTACCAAAATATTTAGAACTAAAAATGATTAAGATTAATAGGGGTGCCCAAACTTTTTCATAGGACTGTATTTACAACCTCCACAAGTTCATAGAGGGCCTGGAAGCCTTTCTTAAAGAGAACAATATTGCGGGTTATGGATTCTAGATTATTAAGGACACATTGATCCAGGGATTTATACTGATGCCAGATTGGAGTCGGGATGAAATTGTTTCCTCTGAAATGGGGCAATTGGCACAAGCCTCATGGGGTGTTTTACCTTCCTCTGCATCAAGACTGTAGGGATTGTAGAGATATAGGTTGGACTTGGACTGATGTCTCTATCCATCTTCATCTACTATAAACTATGTTCACAATGTACTATACTGTGTTACTATACTGTGTACTATACTGTGGTACTATACTGTATACTATACTGTGTACTATACTGTGTACTATCCTATATACTATACTGTGGTACTATACTGTATACTATACTGTGTACTATCCTATATACTATACTGTGATACTATACTATACTGTGGTACTATACTGTGTACTATACTGTGGTACTATAATGTATACTATACTGTGTACAATACTGTGGTTCTATACTGTGTACTATACTGTGGTACTATACTGTGTACTATACTGTATACTATACTGTGGTACTATACTGTATACTATGCTGTGTACTATGCTGTGGTACTATACTGTGGTACTATACTGTGTACTATACTGTGTATTATACTGTATACTATACTGTGGTACTATACTGTGTACTATACTGTGGTACTATACTGCGTACTATACTGTGTACTATACTGTGGTACTATACTGTGTATTATACTGTATACTATACTGTGTACTATACTGTGGTACTATACTGTGGTACTATACTGTGTACTATACTGTGGTACTATACTGTGTACTATACTGTGTATTATACTGTATACTATACTGTGGTACTATACTGTGTACTATACTGTGGTACTATACTGCGTACTATATTGTGTACTATACTGTGGTACTATACTGTGTATTATACTGTGGTACTATACTGTGGTACTATACTGTGTACTATACTGTGGTACTATACTGTATACTATACTGTGGTACTATACTGTGGTACTATACTGTGTGCTATACTGTGGTACTATACTGTGTATTATACTGTATACTATACTGTGGTACTATACTGCGTACTATACTGTGTACTATACTGTGGTACTATACTGTGGTACTATACTGTGGTACTATACTGCGTACTATACTGTGGTACTATACTGCGTACTATACTGTGTACTATACTGTGGTACAATACTGTGCTACTATACTGTGGTACTATACTGTGTACTATACTGTGGGACTTTACTGTGGTACTATACTGTGTACTATACTGTATACTATACTGTGTACTATACTGTGGTACTATACTGTGTACTATACTGTGGTACTATACTGTGTACTATACTGTGGTACTATACTGTGTACTATACTGTGGTACTATACTGTATATTATACTGTATACTATATTGTGTACTATACTGCATACTATACTGTGTATTATACTGTGCACTATACTGTGTACTATATTGTGGTACTATACTGTGTACTATACTGTGTACTATACTGTGGTACTATACTGTGTACTATACTGTGGTACTATACTGTGTACTATACTGTGGTACTATACTGTGGTACTATACTGTGGTACTATACTGTATACTATACTGTGGTACTATACTGTATACTATACTGTGGTACTATACTGTATATTATACTGTATACTATATTGTGTACTATACTGCATACTATACTGTGGTACTATACTGTGTACTATATTGTGGTACTATACTGCATACTATACTGTGGTACTATACTGTGTACTATATTGTGGTACTATACTGCGTACTATACTGTGGTACTATACTGTGGTACTATACTGTGTTACTATACTGTGGTACTATACTATGTACTATACTGTATACTATACTGTGGTACTATACTGTATACTATACTGTGGTAGTATACTGTGTAGTATACTGTGGTACTATACTGTGGTACTATACTGTGTACTATACTGTGGTACTATACTGTGGTACTATACTGTGGTACTATACTGTGTACTATATTGTGGTGCTATACTGCGTACTATACTGTGGTACTATACTGTATACTATACTGTGTACTATACTGTGGTACTATACTGTATACTATACTGTGGTACTATACTGTATATTATACTTTATACTATATTGTGTACTATACTGCATACTATACTGTGTATTATACTGTGCACTATACTGTGTACTATATTGTGGTACTATACTGCGTACTATACTGTGGTACTATACTGTGTACTATACTGTGGTACTACACTGTGTACTATACTGTGGTACTATACTGTATACTATACTGTGGTACTATACTGTGTACTATACTGTGGTACTATACTGTATACTATACTGTGGTACTATACTGTGTACTATACTGTGGTACTATACTGTATACTATACTGTGGTACTATACTGTGGTACTATACTGTGTACTATACTGTGTTACTATACTGTGGTACTATACTGTATACTATACTGTGGTACTATACTGTGTACTATACTGTGGTACTATACTGTGTACTATACTGTATACTATACTGTGTTACTATACTGTGTACTATACTGTGTACTATACTGTGGTACTATACTGTGTACTATACTGTGTACTATACTGTATACTATACTGTGTACTATACTGTGGTACTATACTGTGTACTATACTGTGTACTATACTGTATACTATACTGTGTACTATACTGTGGTACTATACTGTGTACTATAGTGTATACTATACTGTATACTATACTGTGGTACTATACTGTGGTACTGTACTGTGTACTATACTGTGTACTATACTGTGGTACTATACTGTGTTACTATACTGTATACTATACTGTGTACTATACTGTGTTACTATACTGTGGTACTATACTGTGTTACTATACTGTGTACTATACTGTGGTACTATACTGTGTACTATACTGTGTACTATACTGTGTTACTATACTGTGGTACTATACTGTGTATTATACTGTATACTATACTGTATGCTATACTGTGGTACTATACTGTGTACTATACTGTGGTACTATACTGTGGTACTATACTGTGTACTATACTGTATACTATACTGTGTTACTATACTGTGTACTATACTGTGTACTATACTGTGGTACTATACTGTGTGCTATACTGTGCTACTATACTGTGTACTATACTGTGTACTATACTGTGGTACTATACTGTGTACTATACTGTGTACTATACTGTGGTACTATACTGTGTACTATACTGTATACTATACTGTGTACTATACTGTGGTACTATACTGTGTACTATACTGTGTACTATACTGTGTACTATACTGTATACTATACCTGATCTTACACTTCTGTCCTGCTGTCCCGGATGGCTTACGCTAGGCTCACACCTGCGTTCATGTCTCCGTTCTATGGTTTCCGTCTTCTGCATGGCAGAAGACGGAAACCATAGACCGGGTCCGGCTGTGCGCGGCGGTGAGCGTTTTAGGCTCTCCGCCGCGAAACCGGATTTTTTAATCCGGACACAGAGTACTGCATGTCCGACTCTGTGTCCGGATTATAAAACCCGGTTTCGCGGCGGAGAGTGCAAAACGCTCACTGCCGCTCACGGCCGGACAGCTTTCTCACCCATTCAAATGAATGGGTGAGAAAGTCTCCTGCAGGCTTCCGTCTCCTGCATCTGTTTTATGCAGGAAACGGAAACCTGCAATAAGGACAGATGAACGCAGATGTGAACGAGCCCTTAGAGATTTAGAGCTTGTCCTGCTGTGCCCCTGTAGGAGTGTTTTCTCCCCCTCCCCCCCCATCTCTGCTGCGTCCCCTCCCCCCACTGAGCCAGTAGAGGGGACTAGTGACCTATGACCCCTCCTCCTCTACAGTCCAGCACAGAGCAGAGCAGCATTACCTGGCAGCGTCTCCTGTAAGTAGTAACATGTCTGTGTGGGGTGAAGGAATCCTCCGGGGTCTCCACAAACCTGCAATCTGTGCACTAGAGGGGGAGATGGCAGACAGGGTGGGATGTTTATTTGGAAATGTATTTTGCTGAAGTTTGGGAGAAATTGTAAAGATAAGTTACAGGAGAATCCATGTTGTAGTGTACTGTGTGCAGGGGTCACTATGGGGGTCACTATGGGGTATAATACTGTGTGCAGGGGTCACTATGGGGTATAATACTGTGTGCAGGGGTCACTATGGGGTATAATACTGTGTGCAGGGGTCACTATGGGACATAATACTGTGTGCAGGGGTCACTATGGGACATAATACTGTGTGCAGGGGTCACTATGGGGCATAATACTGTGTGCAGGGGTCACTATGGGACATAATACTGTGTGCAGGGGCCACTATGGGACATAATACTGTGTGCAGGGGCCACTATGGGGGATAATACTGTGTGCAGGGGCCACTATGGGACATAATACTGTGTGCAGGGGTCACTATGGGACATAATACTGTGTGCAGGGGCCACTATGGGGCATAATACTGTGTGCAGGGGCCACTATGGGGGATAATACTGTGTGCAGGGGCCAGTATGGGGGATAATACTGTGTGTAGGGGCCACTATGGGACATAATACTGTGTGCAGGGGCCACTATGGGGCATAATACTGTGTGCAGGGGCCACTATGGGGGATAATACTGTGTGCAGGGGCCACTATGGGGGATAATACTGTGTGCAGGGGCCACTATGGGGGATAATACTGTGTGTAGGGGTCACTATGGGACATTATACTGTGTGCAGGGGCCACTATGGGACATAATACTGTGTGCAGGGGCCACTATGGGGCATAATACTGTGTGCAGGGGCCACTATGGGGGATAATACTGTGTGCAGGGGCCACTATGGGGCATAATACTGTGTGCAGGGGCCACTATGGGGGATAATACTGTGTGCAGGGGCCACTATGGGGCATAACACTGTGTGCAGGGGCCACTATGGGGCATAATACTGTGTGCAGGGGCCACTATGGGGGATAATACTGTGTGCAGGGGCCACTATGGGACATAATACTGTGTGCAGGGGCCACTATGGGACATAATACTGTGTGCAGGGGCCACTATGGGGGATAATACTGTGTGCAGGGGCCACTATGGGACATAATACTGTGTGCAGGGGCCACTATGGGACATAATACTGTGTGCAGGGGCAACTATGGTACATAATACTGTGTGCAGGGGCCACTATGGGACATAATACTGTGTGCAGGGGCCACTATGGGACATAATACTGTGTACAGGGGCCACTATGGGGCATAATACTGTGTGCAGGGGTCACTATGGGGCATAACACTGTGTGCAGGGGCCACTATGGGACATAATACTGTGTACAGGGGCCACTACGGGGCATAATACTGTGTGCAGGGGTCACTATGGGGCATAACACTGTGTGCAGGGGCCACTATGGGGCATAATACTGTGTGCAGGGGCCACTATGGGACATAATACTGTGTGCAGGGGTCACTATGGGACATAATACTGTGTGCAGGGGCCACTATGGGACATAATACTGTGTGCAGGGGCCACTATGGGGCATAATACTGTGTGCAGGGGCCACTATGGGACATAATACTGTGTGCAGGGACCACTATGGGACATAATACTGTGTGCAGGGGCCACTATGGGACATAATACTGTGTGCAGGAGCCACTATGGGGTATAATACTGTGTGCAGGGGCCACTATGGGACATAATACTGTGTGCAGGGGCCACTATGGGACATAATACTGTGTGCAGGGGCCACTATGGGACATAATACTGTGTGCAGGGGCCACTATGGGGGATAATACTGTGTGCAGGGGTCACTATGGGGCATAATACTGTGTGAAGGGGTCACTATGGGGGATAATACTGTGTGCAGGGGTCACTATGGGGGATAATACTGTGTGCAGGGGCCACTATGGCGGATAATACTGTGTGTAGGGGTCACTATAGGACATAATACTGTGTGCAGGGGTCACTATGGGGGATAATACTGTGTGCAGGGGCCACTATGGGACATAATACTGTGTGCAGGGGGCACTATGGGGCATAATACTGTGTGCAGGGGCCACTATGGGGGATAATACTGTGTGCAGGGGCCACTATGGGGCATAATACTGTGTGCAAGGGTCACTATGGGGGATAATACTGTGTGCAGGGGTCACTATGGGGGATAATACTGTGTGCAGGGGACACTGTGGGACATAATACTGTGTGCAGGGGCCACTAAGGGACATAATACTGTGTGCAGGGGCCACTAAGGGACATAATACTGTGTGCAGGGGCCACTATGGGACATAATACTGTGTGCAGGGGTCACTATGGGACATAATACTGTGTGCAGGGGTCACTATGGGGGATAATACTGTGTGCAGGGGCCACTATGGGACATAATACTGTGTGCAGGGGCCACTATGGGACATAATACTGTGTGCAGGAGTCACTATGGGGGATAATACTGTGTGCAGGGGCCACTATGGGGGATAATACTGTGTGCAGGGGTCACTATGGGACATAATACTGTGTGCAGGGGTCACTATGGGGCATAATACTGTGTGCAGGGGCCACTATAGGACATAATACTGTGTGCAGGGGCCACTATGGGGCATAATACTGTGTGCAGGGGTCACTATGGGGCATAATACTGTGTGCAGGGGTCACTATGGGACATAATACTGTGTGCAGGGGCCACTATGGGATATAATACTGTGTGCAGGGGCCACTATGGGACATAATACTGTGTGCAGGGGCCACTAAGGGACATAATACTGTGTGCAGGGGTCACTATGGGACATAATACTGTGTGCAGGGGCCACTATGGGGGATAATACTGTGTGCAGGGGTCACTATGGGACATAATACTGTGTGCAGGGGCCACTATGGGGCATAATACTGTGTGCAGGGGCCACTATGGGACATAATACTGTGTGCAGGGGCCACTATGGGATATAATACTGTGTGCAGGGGCCACTATGGGACATAATACTGTGTGCAGGGGCCACTATGGGACATAATACTGTGTGCAGGGGTCACTATGGGGGATAATACTGTGTGCAGGGGCCACTATGGGGGATAATACTGTGTGCAGGGGTCACTATGGGACATAATACTGTGTGCAGGGGCCACTATGGGGCATAATACTGTGTGCAGGGGCCACTATAGGACATAATACTGTGTGCAGGGGCCACTATGGGGCATAATACTGTGTGCAGGGGTCACTATGGGGCATAATACTGTGTGCAGGGGTCACTATGGGACATAATACTGTGTGCAGGGGCCACTATGGGATATAATACTGTGTGCAGGGGCCACTATGGGACATAATACTGTGTGCAGGGGCCACTAAGGGACATAATACTGTGTGCAGGGGTCACTATGGGACATAATACTGTGTGCAGGGGCCACTATGGGGGATAATACTGTGTGCAGGGGTCACTATGGGACATAATACTGTGTGCAGGGGCCACTATGGGGCATAATACTGTGTGCAGGGGCCACTATGGGACATAATACTGTGTGCAGGGGCCACTATGGGATATAATACTGTGTGCAGGGGCCACTATGGGGCATAATACTGTGTGCAGGGGCCACTATGGGATATAATACTGTGTGCAGGGGCCACTATGGGATATAATACTGTGTGCAGGGGTCACTATGGGACATAATACTGTGTGCAGGGGCCACTATGGGACATAATACTGTGTGCAGGGGCCACTATGGGGCATAATACTGTGTGCAGGGGCCACTATGGGACATAATACTGTGTGCAGGGGCCACTATGGGGCATAATATTGTGTGCAGGGGTCACTATGGGGCATAATACTGTGTGCAGGGGCCACTATGGGGGATAATACTGTGTGCAGGGGCCACTATGGGACATAATACTGTGTGCAGGGGCCACTATGGGACATAATACTGTGTGCAGGGTCCACTATGGGGCATAATACTGTGTGCAGGGGCCACTATGGGACATAATACTGTGTGCAGGGTCCACTATGGGGCATAATACTGTGTGCAGGGGCCACTATGGGACATAATACTGTGTGCAGGGGTCACTATGGGGCATAATACTGTGTGCAGGGGCCACTATGGGACATAATACTGTGTGCAGGGGCCACTATGGGACATAATACTGTGTGCAGGGGCCACTATGGGACATAATACTGTGTGCAGGGGCCACTATGGGGCATAATACTGTGTGCAGGGGCCACTATGGGATATAGTACTGTGTGCAGGGGCCACTATGGGACATAATACAGTGTGCAGGGGCCACTATGGGACATAATACTGTGTGCAGGGGCCACTATGGGACATAATACTGTGTGCAGGGGCCACTATAGGGGATAATACTGTGTGCAGGGGTCACTATGGGACATAATACTGTGTACAGGGGCCACACACTGACGGCTCTGCTATATACATGTGACTGTGACATCATTAAAGGTCCTTTAACTTACTCGTATATTCAGCAATAACAGCAGGACCTGATCATGTGACTTGTTGACTCCTCCCACATGTGACATCATCACAGGTCCTGTAACCACGGTTACTATGCAGCGGTCCCGGCAGGATTATTATTAACCCCTTTACCCCCGGACAGTTCTGGACCATAAAGGCCTTGTGCGCATGTGCAGGTAATTACTAGTGATGTCTCCTCTGCAGCCCCTCAGTATCACATGGCTCAGGTATATTCTAGTGTATGGGGAGGGGGCGCAGAGACCCCAATACAGAGCTCCATAGACTGTATACAGCTACCGGTACATACACTATATATATACAGCTACCGGTACATACACTATATATATATACAGCTACCGGTACATACACTATATATATATATATACAGCTACCGGTACATACACTATATATATATATATATATATACAGCTACCGGTACATACACTATATATATACACAGCTACCGGTATATACACTATATATATATACAGCTACCGGTACATACACTATATATATATACAGCTACCGGTACATACACTATATATATATACAGCTACCGGTACATACACTATATATATATATATATATATATACAGCTACCAGTACATACACTATATATATACAGCTACCGGTATATACACTATATATATATACAGCTACCGGTACATACACTATATATATATATATATATACAGCTACCGGTACATACACTATATATATATATACAGCTACCGGTACATACACTATATATATATATACAGCTACCGGTACATACACTATATATATATATATATATATATATACAGCTACCGGTACATACACTATATATATATATATACAGCTACCGGTACATACACTATATATATATACAGCTACCGGTATATACACTATATATATATACAGCTACCGGTACATACACTATATATATACAGCTACCGATACATACACTATATATATATACAGCTACCGGTACATACACTATATATATATACAGCTACCGGTACATACACTATATATATATATACAGCTACCGGTATATACACTATATATATATATATATATATATATATATATATATATATATATATATACAGCTACCGGTACATACACTATATATATATACAGCTACCGGTACATACACTATATATATATACAGCTACCGGTACATGCACTATATATATATACAGCTACCGGTATATACACTATATATATATATATATATATATATATATATATATATATATATATATATATATATACAGCTACCGGTACATACACTACATATATATATACAGCTACCGGTACATACACTATATATATATATATACAGCTACCGGTACATACACTATATATATATATACAGCTACCGGTACATACACTATATATATATACAGCTACCGGTACATACACTATATATATATACAGCTACCGGTACATACACTATATATATATATATATATATACAGCTACTGGTACATACACTATATATATATATACAGCTACCGGTACATACACTATATATATATATATATATATATATATATATATATATACAGCTACCGGTACATACACTATATATATATATACAGCTACCGGTACATACACTATATATATATACAGCTACCGGTACATACACTATATATATATACAGCTACCGGTACATGCACTATATATATATATATATACAGCTACCGGTATATACACTATATATATATACAGCTACCGGTACATACACTATATATATACAGCTACCGATACATACACTATATATATATATATATACAGCTACCGGTACATACACTATATATATATACAGCTACCGGTACATACACCATATATATATACAGCTACCGGTATATACACTATATATATATATATATATATATATATATATATATATATATATATATATATACAGCTACCGGTACATACACTATATATATATACAGCTACCGGTACATACACTATATATATATATACAGCTACCGGTACATACACTATATATATATATATACAGCTACTGGTACATACACTATATATATATATATATATATATATATATATATATATATATATATATATATGGCCGCCACTCAGGAGGCATACTAATATGGTACAAGGAGGAGCTCAAAGAACACGTAAAAGCTACCAAACGTGGAACTAATCACATATGGATAAAAATAAGCAGCTCCATCCTCAGCGGCCAGCAGGACATCTATCTCTGTGCAGTATATATGCCCCCACCAGGGTCCCCCTACCACGACCCCGACACTTACGAGGTCCTACAAAGGGAAGCCGCCCACTTCCAACCCAAAGGCAGAGTACTAATATGCGGAGACCTGAATGCAAGGACAGGCACAGAGTTAGACTACCTGCCCCCGGACGACAACCCACATACGCACGGTAGTGAGATCCACCACCCAGAACCCACACAGACAAGAAGAAACAGCCAAGACAGAATTGTCAACAAGAGTGGGAGACAACTGCTGAACATGTGCCGAAGCCTACGACTGTACATAATAAACGGACGTACCACAGGCGATCCCAGAGGACGCTTCACACTAAACTCTCAAGTGGGCAACAGCGTGGTGGACTATGCCATTACAGACGCAGACCTGTCAGACATTGAAGACTTCACAATCACACCTGACTCCCATCTATCAGACCACTACCAGATCCTACTATACATGAGAACCAGGAACAAAACACCCACACATGAGCCCCAACAGTCCGGCCTCTACAACCTACCAAGACATTTCAAATGGGCCAACCACCAGGCCATAGAATATAGCAACGCAACCAACCGACCCGAAATCAAGACACTGCTCACAAACTTCCATACAAACAACTATCAGCCAGACCAACAGGGAGTCACCAGAGCTGTGAAGGATCTCAAGTACATCCTACAGACCACAGCAGAACTAGCAGGCCTGAAACGAACCGAACCCATAAGACAAACCAACAAACAGTCCCACAAATGGTTCGACAGCGAATGCAAAGCACTACGCCATACCCTAAGAACAGCCTCCAACCAAAAACACAGGGACCCCAACAACAAGGAGGTGAGGGAAGCCTACAACAATCTATGCAAGCAATACAAGGGCACCCTCAGAGAGAAGAAACAGAGGTACCTCTCCCACAAAATACAGCAACTAGAGGACTCCCTCCAGGACAGCTCATTCTGGGAGACCTGGCACCACATGGGCACAAAGCCCAAGAAAAACTCTCTCCACATCCAAAATGGCAATATCTGGCTCAACTACTTCAGAGGTCTCTACAAAAACATCCCAGAAGAAGAACTAACTCCAGAACAGCAACAGATAATCACCAAACTGAGGGACATGGAGAAAGTCATCAAAGACTTCCAGAACCCTCTGGACTCACCAATCACCATAAAAGATATACAGGAAAGAATTGCCCTGCTGAAAGGCAAAAAGGCCAGTGGCCCTGACGGCATCCTACCAGAGATGATCAAATACAGCCCTCCAGCAATACACGCGGCACTGGCAAAGCTATTCACCCTCGTGCTCAATGCTGGACACTTCCCCGAAGACTGGAACAAAGGCCTCATAACCCCCATCTACAAGAATGGGGACCAATATGACCCCAACAACTACAGAGGGATCTGCGTCAGCAGCACGCTAGGGAAACTGTTCAACAGCATCATCAATAACAGAATCCTCACCTTCCTCACACTATATATATATACAGCTACCGGTATATACACTATATATATATATATACAGCTACCGGTACATACACTATATATATATACAGCTACCGGTACATACACTATATATATATACAGCTACCGGTACATACACTATATATATATACAGCTACCGGTACATACACTATATATATATACAGCTACCGGTACATACACTATATATATATACAGCTACCGGTACATACACTATATATATATACAGCTACCGGTACATACAATATATATATATACAGCTACCGGTACATACACTACATATGTATATACAGCTACCGGTACATACACTATACATATATACAGCTACTGGTACATACACTATATATATATATATATATATATATATATATATATATAGCTACCCGTAAATACACCCGCATGACATTTGCATTGATGTTTCTGGCCAGAGTGGAAGTGGAGACCAATTGGCCATGGAATCTCCTGTGGAGTGACGAAGCGCATTTTTACCTGAATGGAACGGTCAACACACAGAACTGTCGCATATGGGCCACCGAAAACCCGCGTGCGCTCGAGGGGGTTCCGTTGCATTCGCCCAAGGTGACTGTTTGGTGTGGGTTCACCTCATCGTTCATAATCGGACCGTTCTTTTTCGAAGATTTGGGCCCAACTGGGGTTGCCACCTGTTCTGTCACAGCAGCGAGGTAGCGGACAATGCTGGAAACAGTGGTCGTTCCCCAACTCCAACAGTGGCAGTGCCTGCAGACGATCCCCTTCATGCAGGATGAGCCCCCTCCTCACATCGCAAATCCTGTACAGAACGCTCTTCGTGCACATTTTCCCGATGACAGAATTTTGTGCCGCTCATTCCCTACAGCGTGGCCACTGCGCTCTCCGGATCTCAATCCTTGTGATTTCTGGTTATGGGACACTTGAAGGAGCGTGTTTATCGGGGGAATGTCGAAACCCTGCCTGACCTCAAAGACCGCATCACGTTGGAAGTGCGCAGCATCTCACCAGAGACGTTACACACAAGCGTCAAGCACGTTCTGCATAGGATGACCATGCTCACCATGCATGATGGCGGCCACATTGAACAGTCATGCTACTCGGTGGTCCAAATGGGACATCCCCAAGTATTGACAGGCGGGTTTTGTGCTGCGCGCTCACTGTACAGCGCCACATTATCCCCTGGTGGGGAGTTTTCGTTTTTTATTTTTTTATTTTTTTTCATGCCTTCCATTTCCATATGCCTTGATTAGCACACATACAAATTTTCAGGCAATTCCATCCATTGGGTCAGCCTGCACACGACTCCAAACACCTGAGGTTATATTATGGCCGCCCTGTATATGTCCTGTACCAGCCTAGGTCTGTCTCCCTGGGGTAGGGCGCTCGTTCTACATTACAGGTTAGTGGAGGAGAAGAGTCTGATACTGTGCAGAGGAGGAATGTGCCAGGTATCTTCACATACTAGAGCCTGATCCGGAAGCCCCCCTTATACTCCCTACTAATCCTATTTATTCCATGGGATTCCGTGTAGTGATTACATTGTCTCATCTTCTCTCCATTCAGGTTCCTACAATATAGAATCCTCTCAGTATCTTCTATATAAGAGAATATTCCTGAGTGATCCATCAAGGATGGAAAGAGACAGGAACAAGATGGCGGAAAGTCTATTAAATCTCACCCTAGAGATCATCTACCAGCTTACTGGAGAGGTGAGAGATTCTGATGATGTCATCATGACATCATTCTTATCTATAGTAATAACAGATGATATGACTGGAGAGGTGATGGACTCTGGACATGTATGTAGTGAGATTTATTAATGTGTCTCCCCATAACCAGGATTACACAGTAGTGAAGAAGACCTCTAGTGGGCGCTGTCAGGCTCCTGTGTATGATGGATATGGAGGAACCCTGAGCCCAATCCCGGGGCCTCCACCTCACCCCCTGATACAGGAGGAGATCAATGGACAGAAGATCCTAGAACTCACCAACAAGATGCTGGAGCTGCTGACTGGAGAGGTGACACTGCTGGGAATGCTGGGACATTATACAGTAACTGGAGGGGTCGGGGTGATGACTGTATCATTGTGTTGTCAGGTTCCTATAAGGTGTCAGGATGTCGCTGTCTATTTCTCCATGGAGGAGTGGGAGTATTTAGAAGGACACAAGGATCTGTACAAGGAGGTGATGATGGAGGACCAGCAGCCCCTCACATCAGCAGGTAATAGACATGACTATATACACATGGACTTCCATTATTTGTATGTACAGAATGAATTCAGTCCCTGTCTGTCACTAATGTCTCTGGATCTGACTGTGCCGCATCCTGTACTCTCACCCTGCAACAGAAAATCCCGCCTGGCCAGTAAGGAATCTGATGGAGATTCATATGTCATTGTGTAAACCTCACCTTAGGCCCCAATCACACTATGGAATCCGGACTAGAAAATCTGGTCTGTACATCAGTCACATTTCCCAGCCTGAACTCTGTCCACACACCAGGACTCCCCGTATCTTAGTGATCTATGACGCTTGGAGTCCCCGCTTCCTTGTGACTCCACAGACCCTACTACATACTGTATGGGACAGCAGATCCGCGGTGAGTTCAGGCTGGGAAATCCAGCAGATGTGGTTTGGATTGTATTGTGTGTATGGGGTGTAATACAGTAAGATTTATGGCATCCTACAGTATTATTCCACAGAAGTGGCCATAGTTAAGCAGCCATGGATTGTGTTCCTGTGGTTTGGGCTCTGAGACTTATTTCACTTTGGATTCATAGACGAGACGTCCAGATAAGAAGATCTATATCAGGGCAGGACAACTAGTAATGTAGTCAGAGGCCTGAACTTACTGGTACAAAATAAGGACCTTAATGTTAGGTCCTAAATGTGGGTTCTGGTCCTATAAAATAAACTACTCCAGGTGCAGAAATTATAATTAGATTAGACTACATACACTATATATATACCTACCGGTACATGCACTATATATATATATATATATATATATATATATATATATATACACACACCAGTACATACACTTTACAGTGTTGGCCAAAAGTATTGGCACCCCTGCAATTCTGTCAGATAATACTAATTTTTTTTCTAGAGAATGATTGCAAGCACAAATTCTTTGGTATTAATATCTTCATTTATTTTACTTGCACAAAACTCCAAAACTGGTGCGGACAGAAGTATTGGCGCCCTCAGCCTAATACTTAGTAGCACAACCTTTAGACACAATAACTGTGCACAACCGCTTCCGCTAACCAGCAATGAGTTTCTTACAAGGCTCTGCTGGAATCTTAGACCATTCTTCTTTGGCAAACTGCTCGCGGTCCCCCCTGAGATGTGAAGGGGGCCTTCTCCAAACTGCTACCAAGAGATCTCTCCTCCCCCACAGGTGTTCTATGGGATTCAGGGCTGGACTCATTGCTGCCACTTTACAAGTCTCCAGGGCTTTCTCTCACCACCATTTTCTAGTGCTGACCTGAAGTGTGTTTTGGGTCCTTGTCCTGCTGGAAGAGCCCTGACCTCTGAGGGAGACCCGGCTTTCTCACACTGGGCCCTACATGATGCTGCACAATGTGTTGGTCGTCTTCAGACTTCATAATGCCATGCACACGGTCAAGCAGTCCAGTGCCAGAGGCAGCAAAGCAACCCCAAACCATCAGGGACCTCCGCCATGTCTGACTGTAGGGGGCGTCTTCTTTTCTTTGAAGGCCTCTTTTTTCCCCTGTAAACTCTATGTTGAGGCCTTTTCCTACTTTTGTCTCCTCTGACCAGAGAACATTCTTCCAGAACGGTTTTGGCTTTCTCAGGTAAGTTTTGGCAAACTCCAGCCTGGCTTTTTTATGTCTCTGGGTAAGAAGTGGGGTCTTCCTGGGTCTCCTACCATACAGTCCCTTCTCATTCAGACGCTGACACTGGATAGTACGGGGTGACACTGTTGTAGCCTCGGACTGCAGGGCAGCTTGGACTTGTTTGGATGTTAGTCGAGGTTCTTTATCCGCCATCCGCACAATCTTGCGGTGAAATCTCTGGTCAATGTTTCTTCTCCGTCCACATCTAGGGAGGTTAGTCACAGTCCCATGGGCTTTACACGTCTTGATGACACTGCGCACGGTAGACACAGGAACATTCAGGTCTTTGGAGATGGACTTGTAGCTTTGAGATTGCTCATGCTTCCTCACAATTTTGCTTCTCAAGTCCTCAGACAATTCTTTGGTCTTCTTTCTTTTCTCCATGCTCAATGTGGTCACACAAGGACACAGGACAGAGGTGGAGTCAACTTTAATCCATTTCAACTGGCTGCAAGTGTGATTTAGTTATTGCCACCACCTGTTAGGTGCCTCAGGGAAGTAACAGGTGCTGTTAATTACACAAATTAGAGAAGCATCACATGATTTTTCAAACAGTGCCAATACTTTTGTCCACCCCCTTTTTATGTTTGCTGTGGAATTATATCCAATTTGGCTTTTTGACAATTCTTTTTGTGGTTTTCCATTGAAGACAAATGAAATGAAGATAATAATACCAAAGAATTTGTGCTTGCAATCATTATCTGGAAGAACACGAGTATTATCTGACAGAATTGCAGGGGTGCCAATACTTTTGGCCAACACTGTATATATACAGATACCGGTACATACACTATATTTCTCGCAATATTTCACTAGGGGACACAGCACCTTGGGTATAGACCTGGTCACTAGGAGGAGGACACTAGGAAAAAGTAAACAGTTGGCTCCGCCCACAGAGGCTATATCCTCTCACTGACGGTGCACTCAGTCAGTTTCTTTCCTAGTGTCATAGGAGGCAGTCACGACCTGCTTGCTCTGGGGACGCCTCTGACTCCGAGCCAGAGTTTCAGCTAGGTACATGGTAGCAATGCTACGCATGAGCTTGCCTGTACAGTTTGTGATACAATTCAACTGACAGAGGGCTCGAGGGCTGTTGCTCAGAAGGATATCTCCTTCCGCATAGCTGCCGTACGTCTTAGTATTATTAACCATGGGGTTTTTGACTATATTCAGCAGAAATAGTGATTCATCCAGCCCATTCCCTGGTTGTTCCAGGAGATCAGATGTGCTGTTTCTTTTTCTGGGTGGACCGAGTTGGCCATTGCCAGATTTCTAGGGCTGCCCTTTTTGCCTCTAGGTAACACTGCCTCTCTCAGTGATCCCTCCGTTAGAAGGCTGGACGCTTTGGCTAAGTGGTTTTTGTTTGCGGCTAGTTTTGTGCGTCCCTTCTTGCCGCTCCAGGACCATGCCTGGGGCAATCAGATGAGGGCTGGTCTGGCTGATGTGTCAGTGCTGCAGGACTATCAGTTTCTGGTGGAGCAGTTTCTATACGCTTCTAAATGCCTATGTGATGCTTCCCTTTTAGTGGCTCGCTGTTATTGCCAAAGCCGCTGCTGATGTTGGAGCTATGCGTCACACTATTTATTCTGTTCTGGAATATTGACCCTGTTTCCTTGAGGGTTGTGGTTGTTCTACCCTTTTATGATGAACAGAGTTGTCCCTTTGTGAAGGGCTTGAAGCAGCTACTGGGGGTTGAAGATTCCTGCTTCCCCTGAGAAGTTCAGGGCATCAGATCTTCTTCTGCTGGGGGCAATCTCCTGGACTCGCGCTCCAAGAAGCCCTCTTTCTAGCCCAGACCTGCCTGGTACTGACTAGTCTCAATGTGCATTTAGGTCTTCCCCCTGCCCGGGGATTCTCGAATGGGGAATCATCAGCTCGCCTTCTGGGAGATTTGACTTGCCTGGGTTCGGGAGGCTTCAGCAGCAGGGTGTGATTGCACCCGTGCCTGCTTCTCTATGTTCCAGGGTTCTATTTCAGCCTTCTTACTGTTCCAAAGAAGGGACGGTTCTCTCTGTTCCATTCTGGACCCGAAGTCTCTCAACAGGTTTGTTCAAAGTTCGAATCTTTCCCATGGAGTCTCTGCTATTCGTAGTTGCCTTTGTGGAACTGGGTGAATTCCTTTGTGCATTGCGCTGGCCCCTCTCATGGCTATGTTCCGCCCCAGAGGTGTGGCTGTTGTCCCGTACTTGGAAGATCTTCTAGTCAAGGCTCCTCTCCAGGACGGACAATCTCTCCAGTTGCAGATCTTTATGGATCTTATTCAACAGTTCAGCTGGATCGTACTTGATGTATGGTGCTCCTCCCTTGATTTTATCCTGGGGATGCCTTGTCTTCCATACACGGGCAGCTGTCCTTGCCGGCACCAGCCTTTTCGGGGAGATGCAGGGTTACAAGTCCAGAATGTTCTGGAACAGTGGTCAGGAAGGAATCCTCCCTCCAGTTAATCTGTTGGAACTGAAGGCCTTCTTTCGCACTCTACACCCTGGACACCAACACCCTCCTCCCCCCTTCCTGGGGTTGCCGGCTCGTTCTCAGTCCAATAGTTCCACCGCCGACGCCTTCTTGACTCTTCAGGGCGTAACGAAGAGCCAGGCCATTTTTTTGAGGCCTCCTGTTTTAACCTCAAGATTCGTCTGTGCATGGCCAGATGCAGGAATCCTCAGGTGTTTGTGTTCAACGCTCTTGTGATTCCCTGGTGAGGGTTATTCAGTTTGGTATCTGTTCCTCCCTCTTTCTTCCTTCCTCCCTCAGGTTTTCAAGGAACTCAGGGTCGAGGGGGTTCCTGCCATCCAGGTGGCTCCATACTAGCCTTGTCTGGCTAGTACACAGACCTCATGGTTCTGTTGGCAGACGCCCTGGCCTGCTCCTCTGCGGGAGGATCTGCTCTACAAAGGGCCTATTCCACCTCTCCTTATGTTAGCTACGTTTAACGACGAGGCTGTTGAGGCCGAATTATTTTCTGGGCCTGTTTTTCTTTTTTATCTAGGCCAGGGAGCCTCAGTCAGCAAGGATTTTCCATTGCACTTGGTAGTCTTATGTCCACTGGCGCAGAACTTTAGATTATCGTCTTTTTCCTTTTCTTTGCCCAGGATCTTGGTGTTCTTCAGCTGTGTTGGATCAGGGTCTTGGCTTCTCCCTGAATGGTCAGATATCTGCGCTTCCTTTCTCTTCCAGTAGGCCCTGGTTTTCCGTGCTCAGACAAAAAACAATCCTTTTTTCCAGGGTATGGCGCAGTGTGTCCCTCCTTCCGGCTTCCAGTTGATCCTTAATATCTTTACCTCTTTCTTGAGGTACTTCAGGCTCTTCCTTGAGCCTCTAAATAAAAGCTTGCTCTGCTTTCTTCTTGTTGCAATCACTTATTTTTGTAGGGTTCTGAGCTGCAGCTTGCTGCGCCAGTTTTCCCTTCGTGGTTCTTCACAGGACAAGGTGGTCTTCATCTTCCACCATCTTTTCTTACTAGGTGGCATCCTCTAGTCTCATTATTGAGGACATTGTCTTGCCATCTTTTCGGCCAGAGCCTAAGCACCCTTATGAGCACCTTCCACTGCCTGGATGTTGTTCTGGGCGGCCGGTTTTTCAGACTCTCACAGAACCTCTTTCGGCGCTGTGATGCTCTTTTTTGATCTTCTAGAGAGCTCTAGGAAGGGCTTGCCGCTTCCAGGGTGTCCATCTCTATATGGATTCGGTCTGTCTTTAGGAAGCCTTACGGCTAAAATGTAGTGATTCGCCCATCCGTGTAGCGGCTCACGCTACCAGGGCTGTCGGTGCCTTTAGGGCTGTTCGGCTTCAGGCTTCTGTTTTGCTGGTCTACAGAGCTGTTTCCTGGACTTCGGTTCACATTTTTTCACAAAATTTTTACCAGATCTTTTCTGTGTTTTCTGCCAATACCAGTTGGTCGGAGGGCTCTGCAAGTGGCAGTGTGCCAATTGTTCTCAGGACTGTCTGTTTCTCCCTCCCTTGGGGACTGCTGTTGGACGTCCCATGGTTACTGTGTCCCCAGTGAAATATTACGAGAAAAAGAGATTTTTGTGTACTCACCTGTAAAATCCTTTTCTCGTTGTTTCACTGGGGGACACAGGTCCCACCCGTTGTTATTTGTTATTTGACATACGGGGTTTTATTTCTTCACAAATTTAGGTTTGTGCTTGGTGGTTGGTTCCATATTCTTGTTTTTGAACTCTCTCCTACTGCTATAATACAAAACTAACTGAGTGCACAGTGGGAGGGTATAGCCTGTGTGGGCGGAGCCATCTATCTTCATTTTCCTAGTGTCTGCCTCCTAGTGACCAGGTCTATACCCAAGGTGCTGCGTCCCCCAGTGAAACAACAGATGAGTACACAAAAATCCCTTTATATGTAGTTACCAGTATATACACTATATATAGTAGCTGTATATATATATATATATATATATATATATATATATATATATATATATATATATATATAGTGTATGTACCAGTAGCTGTATGTATATATATGTGTGTATGTACCGGTAGCTGTATATTAGAGATGAGCGAACACTAAAATGTTCGAGGTTCGAAATTCGATTCGAACAGCCGCTCACTGTTCGTGTGTTCGAATGGGTTTCGAACCCCATTATAGTCTATGGGGAACATAAACTCGTTAAGGGGGAAACCCAAATTCGTGTCTGGAGGGTCACCAAGTCCACTATGACACCCCAGGAAATGATACCAACACCCTGGAATGACACTGGGACAGCAGGGGAAGCATGTCTGGGGGCATAAAAGTCACTTTATTTCATGGAAATCCCTGTCAGTTTGCGATTTTCGCAAGCTAACTTTTCCCCATAGAAATGCATTGGCCAGTGCTGATTGGCCAGAGTACGGAACTCGACCAATCAGCGCTGGCTCTGCTGGAGGAGGCGGAGTCTAAGATCGCTCCACACCAGTCTCCATTCAGGTCCGACCTTAGACTCCGCCTCCTCCGGCAGAGCCAGCGCTGATTGGCCGAAGGCTGGCCAATGCATTCCTATGCGAATGCAGACTTAGCAGTGCTGAGTCAGTTTTGCTCAACTACACATCTGATGCACACTCGGCACTGCTACATCAGATGTAGCAATCTGATGTAGCAGAGCCGAGGGTGCACTAGAACCCCTGTGCAAACTCAGTTCACGCTAATAGAATGCATTGGCCAGCGCTGATTGGCCAATGCATTCTATTAGCCCGATGAAGTAGAGCTGAATGTGTGTGTTAAGCACACACATTCAGCACTGCTTCATCACGCCAATACAATGCATTAGCCAGTGCTGATTGGCCAGAGTACGGAATTCGGCCAATCAGCGCTGGCTCTGCTGGAGGAGGCGGAGTCTAAGGTCGGACCTGAATGGAGACTGGTGTGGAGCGATCTTAGACTCCGCCTCCTCCAGCAGAGCCAGCGCTGATTGGCCGAATTCCGTACTCTGGCCAATCAGCGCTGGCCAATGCATTCTATTAGCCCGATGAAGTAGAGCTGAATGTGTGTGCTTAGCACACACATTCAGCTCTACTTCATCAGGCTAATAGAATGCATTGGCCAATCAGCGCTGGCCAATGCATTCTATTAGCTTGATGAAGCAGAGTGTGCACAAGGGTTCAAGCGCACCCTCGGCTCTGATGTAGCAGAGCCGAGGGTGCACAAGGGTTCAAGTGCACCCTCGGCTCTCCTACATCAGAGCCGAGGGTGCGCTTGAACCCTTGTGCAGCCTCAGCTCTGCTACATCAGAGCCGAGGGTGCGCTTGAACCCTTGTGCACACTCTGCTTCATCAAGCTAATAGAATGCATTGGCCAGCACTGATTGGCCAGAGTACGGAATTCGGCCAATCAGCGCTGGCCAATGCATCCCTATGGGAAAAAGTTTATCTCACAAAAATCACAATTACACACCCGATAGAGCCCCAAAAAGTTATTTTTAATAACATTCCCCCCTAAATAAAGGTTATCCCTAGCTATCCCTGCCTGTACAGCTATCCCTGTCTCATAGTCACAAAGTTCACATTCTCATATGACCCGGATTTGAAATCCACTATTCGTCTAAAATGGAGGTCACCTGATTTCTGCAGCCAATGGCTTTTTCCAATTTTTTTCAATGCCCCCAGTGTCGTAGTTCCTGTCCCACCTCCCCTGCGCTGTTATTGGTGCAAAAAAGGCGCCAGGGAAGGTGGGAGGGGAATCGAATTTTGGCGCACTTTACCACGCGGTGTTCGATTCGATTCGAACATGGCGAACACCCTGATATCCGATCGAACATGTGTTCGATAGAACACTGTTCGCTCATCTCTACTGTATATATATATATATATATATATATATATATATATATATATAAATATATATAGGTATATAGATATATAGTGTATGTACCGGTAGCTGTATGTATATATAGTGTATGTACCGGTAGCTGTATATCAAATCAAAAAAGCTTTATTGGCACATCCGAATAGATATTTGGCATTGCCAAAGCTAGTAAAGTGGGGGAGGGGGAGTTGGATTCGGGTGGGTGAGTGGTGGTATGGAGGGGTGGGGTGGTTTGGGGTATAACAGTCCGTGGAGTCTCATCTTCCTCTTAGTTGGTGACTGCTATATGGGGAGGTGGGGGTGGGGTGGGTGTATTGGGATAAATATAACAGTCCATGGAGTCTCATCTTCCTCTTATTTGGTGACAGCTGGACACTTATTGGGCGGCGATCTCCACAGTGGCCTCTTCTTCTCCCAGTAGGATGTAGAGTTTCCTCTTCTCGTCTGCAGATATGAAGTCTGGGATGTGGGCAGAGAGTCTTTGGTAGTAGACGGCCCTCACAGCTGAGTATTTGGTGCATATATATATAGTGTATGTACCGGCAGCTGTATATATATATATAGTGTATGTACCGGTAGCTGCATCTATCAATCTATCTATCTATATTTTATATACTGGTAGCTATATATATATATATATATATATATATATATATATATATATATATATATAGTGCTACAAGAAGTCCGTGGACCAACCATCACTAGTAGTGAAAGAAGCTGCAGAGGACGTCGGCGCCATCTTGTCATCGCTCCCTATATATGTCCTGTACCAGCCTAGGTCTGTCTCCCCGGGGTAGGGCGCTCGTTCTACATTACAGGTTAGTGGAGTAGAAGAGTCTGATACTGTGCAGAGGAGGAATGTGCCAGGTATCTTCACATACTAGAGCCTGATCCGGAAGCCCCCCTTATACTCCCTACTAATCCTATTTATTCCATGGGATTCCGTGTAGTGATTACATTGTCTCATCTTCTCTCCATTCAGGTTCCTACAATATAGAATCCTCTCAGTATCTTCTATATAAGAGAATATTCCTGAGTGATCCATCAAGGATGGAAAGAGACAGGAACAAGATGGCGGAAAGTCTATTAAATCTCACCCTAGAGATCATCTACCAGCTTACTGGAGAGGTGAGAGATTCTGATGATGTCATCATGACATCATTCTTATCTATAGTAATAACAGATGATATGACTGGAGAGGTGATGGACTCTGGACATGTATGTAGTGAGATTTATTAATGTGTCTCCCCATAACCAGGATTACACAGTAGTGAAGAAGACCTCTAGTGGGCGCTGTCAGGCTCCTGTGTATGATGGATATGGAGGAACCCTGAGCCCAATCCTGGGGCCTCCACCTCACCCCGTGATACAGGAGGAGATCAATGGACAGAAGATCCTAGAACTCACCCACAAGATGCTGGAGCTGCTGACTGGAGAGGTGACAGTGCTGGGAATGCTGGGACATTATACAGTAACTGGAGGGGTCGGGGTGATGACTGTATCATTGTGTTGTCAGGTTCCTATAAGGTGTCAGGATGTCGCTGTCTATTTCTCCATGGAGGAGTGGGAGTATTTAGAAGGACACAAGGATCTGTACAAGGAGGTGATGATGGAGGACCAGCAGCCCCTCACATCAGCAGGTAATAGACATGACTATATACACATGGACTTCCATTATTTGTATGTACAGAATGAATTCAGTCCCTGTCTGTCACTAATGTCTCTGGATCTGACTGTGCCGCATCCTGTACTCTCACCCTGCAACAGAAAATCCCGCCTGGCCAGTAAGGAACCTGATGGAGATTCATATGTCACTGTGTAATCCTCACCTTAGACCCCAATCACACTATGGAATCCGGACTAGAAAATCTGGTCTGTACATCAGTCACATTTCCCAGCCTGAACTCTGTCCACACACCAGGACTCCCCGTATCTTAGTGATCTATGACACTAGGAGTCCCTGCTTCCTTGTGACTCCACAGACCCTACTACATACTGTATGGGACAGCAGATCCGCGGTGAGTTCAGGCTGGGAAATCCAGCAGATGTGGTTTGTATTCTGTTGTGTGTATGGGGTGTAATACAGTAAGATTTATGGCATCCTACAGTATTATTCCACAGAAGTGGCCATAGTTAAGCAGTCATGGATTGTGTTCCTGTGGTTTGGGCTCTGAGACTTATTTCACTTTGGATTCTTAGAAGAGACGTCCAGATAAGACGATCTATATCAGGACAGGACAACTAGTAATGTAGTCAGAGGCCTGAACTTACTGGTATAAAATAAGGACCTTAATGTTAGGTCCTAAATGTGAGTTCCCTGTCGTCCGTACCAGCGGCACAATGTGGGGTATTTCTGCCCCTGTGTGCTGGTAGGACAGGCGGAATATTTAATTAGCCAATGAAATACATGGCTTGCCCTATAAGAGGGCACAAGAACCTCCCTCCTGCGTGTTTTTTTCTGTCTTGTGTCCCCTTTAGGGCTCAGTGAAGTCATTTACCTTCCTGGGCTTTTCTTCATTTTTTCCTCCGCTGTTTTAGCAGCTCCTCCTACAAGAAATCTTGTAGTTATCTCCTTTCCTATGAGGAGAGGATCAGATTATTAGGTCTGTTGACCGTCTCCCCCCCACCCCCCCATCCTCTCCTCCGCATTCCTTTCCTGCATCTACAGGCTTTCAAACTGCTGCAGCTCCCTCTGCGCTCCCCCTCCCCCTCTACCTGTAGCTTCTACAGGTAATGGCTGCTCCTGCTGATACGGCTCCCTGCACTACAGTTTGTTCAGTAGCAGCATCTGCTGGCCGCCGGGGGAGGGGAGGTTTTTTCCAGCCGTGCGGAACGTTTGCATAACTGTTCTGTTCGTCCCCGGCTGCAGGCAGAGGTGCGCACTTCCAGTCTGTAAACCAGAAGTGGTGTCTCGGAACTCTGGAGGTTCATATATACACAAGTGATATACATGATCAATATAAATATACAAAAGATTGCATATAGTTGTACCTACATGAACCCTCAGTATACGAAATTAATGCCATAAAAACCCATACCATGCATTAGACGCGCCCCGACATTCGTTTCGCCTTCTCTGGCCTCATCATATATATTATGTATATCACTTGTGTATATGTGCACTTTCCTACTTAGACTTCTAAACCTTTTTAACTATTGATTGTTTTGAACGCCATTTTCTCCACATGCATGGTCTTTTGGATGTGTTTTTCCTCCCTCCTCTTGTTGCTATGTGTTTCTGTGTTTTTAATCACTTCAATAACATTTTGATATATTTTTTCTACATTCTTTTGGTAGCCTCGCCTTATTTCGGCAATGTTTTTCTATTATTTGGATAACTATCTCTACATTGTGCCCTATATATTTTTGTGGATAAGATAAACTACTCTGGGTGCAGAAATTGTAATTTAGATTGTGTTGCATGTCCTTTATGTAATATGAGTAAGGTGATCTACCAGGGACAGGCAGGGCCGCCATCAGAACAGTACTGGTGCTATCAGAGGTCCGGTCACCACTCTAAGAAAAAAGGAAGCCGGTAACTTGCACTGGAAATGAATCTTATGTGATGTATCTCTATGTAAGTGCCACCATTCCGTTCCTTAGAGCTGTGACTAGGTGGGCCCGCTTCATTCACCCACCACCAGCACCAATACAGTGGCCTAGAGCAGTGGTGGCGTCTCCTGCCTGGCTTCATTACTATTCACTATTACTGACCTCCGTCTCAGCACAGTGAATACTAATGAAGTAGGCCGCGCTGCCGTCGTTTGCTGCTTGTGCCACTGACTTCACTTCTTCACTCGGTCTGAAGCATCTCAGGCAGCGGCAGCTCAGTGTGGAATATACTTATAAGGTTATGTTATTCAATAATAGTAACATCAGTTTTCTTCTTGTCAGATGACTGTACCAGGAGCTCAGAGGGACATCTGATATCTACAGATTATAAAGCAGAGGATCATGGTATCACACAAGATCCATATGAAGAACATGTCATTACCCCAGATATACCCTCAGCCCTTCAGGAGAAAGACCTTTCTTCTAATTCATCACTGTCTGTAAAGCAAAATAAAGGAATCAAAAGAGGTGTTATACATCAGAGAACTCACACAGGAGAGAAGCCATATTCATGCCCAGAATGTGGGAAATGTTTTACTCACAAATCACATCTTGTTCAACATCAAAAGACTCACACAAGGGAGAAGCCATTTTCATGCCCAGAATGTGAAAAATGTTTCACTCGGAAATCAAAGCTTGTTGAACATCAGAGAACTCACACAGGGGAGAAGCCATATTCATGCTCAGAATGTGGGAAATGTTTTATTAACAAATCACATCTTGTTGTCCATCAAAAGTGTCACACAGGTGAGAAGCCATTTTTATGCCCAGAATGTGGGAAATGTTTTACTCACAAATCACATCTTGTTAGCCATCAAAAGTCTCACACAGGTGAGAAGCCATTTTCATGCCCAGAATGTGGGAGATGTTTTAGTCAGAAATCAAATCTTGTTGAACATAAAAGAACTCACACAGGAGAGAAGCCATATTCATGCCCAGAATGTGAAAAATCTTTTACTCGGAAATCAAAACTTGTTGAACATCAGAGCATTCACACAGGGAAGAAGCCATTTTCATGCCCAGAATGTGAAAAATCTTTTACTCGGAAATCAAACCTTGTTGAACATCAGAGCATTCACACAGGGGAGAAGCCATATTCATGCTCAGAATGTGGGAAATGTTTTACTAACAAAGCAAATCTTGTTACTCATCATAAGTCTCACACAGGTGAGAAGCCATTTTCATGCCCAGAATGTGGGAAATGTTATATTCAGAAATCACTTCTTGTTGAACATCAAAAAACTCACACAGGGGAGAAGCCATATTCATGTCCAGAATGTGGGAAATGTTTTACTCAGATGAGACACCTTGTTGGACATCAGAGAATACACACAGGAGAGAAGCCATTTTCATGCTCAGAATGTGGGAAATGTTTTACTCACAAATCAATGCTTGTTGGACATCAGAGAATTCACACAGGGGAGAAGCCATTTTCATGCCCAGAATGTGGGAAATGTTTTAGTCATAGATCAAATCTTGTTCAACATATAAGAACTCACACAGGAGAGAAGCTATATTCATGCCCAGAATGTGAAAAATGTTTTACTTGGAAATCAAAGCTTGTTGAACATCAGAGAATTCACACAGGGGAGAAGCCATATTCATGACCAGAATGTGGGAAATGTTTTACTCAGAAATCACATGTTGTTGAACATATTCAAATAGAAAATATTTCCAACTGCACATCTCAGAACTCACACAGGAAAAGCAATTTTGTTTTCAGAATGGTCTATCCCCAATTCACATCTTAAAACTTACAAGTGCTCTCCAAGTACAGGAGCAACTTTTATTTTAAATTTTTTCGCAAAAACTCATTTTAATGACAATTAGAAAAAGAATAAAATACAACATTTAGACTGTAATCACACCTGTGACATAGTTTGATGCAGTTTTTCAGTAAATCCTGGATGGCTTTAGCTTCCCTTTATCCACACATAAAACATTACAGTCCTTTATTCTTGGCAAGGCCTGGGGTTACAAGAGGTATCTCTGCGGCCTATACTATTTATACATCTTTCCCATATCTCTCTAAACTACCATATACAGTGACACCTGTATATGTAAGATTGCAGTACAAAGGGGGCGGAGCTTGGCCGCGCTGTAAAATGGCCGCTTAATCCCGGAGCTCCGACACGAGCCCGCACTATACACTGGCATAAGGAGCCCATACACTCACCACCGCATCGCTCGCAGCACTGTAGCCTGCCGGAACCTCTTCGGCACCCGACATGAGCAGGAGGAAGTCGGGGAAACACGGCATTACGCCGATAGAAGACTTCATCTTACAGTCACCACGCGCCCCTGATGCGCAAGATGGCGCCGCTTCCCCTCACTCAAGAGGAGACACTATGCAACCACATCCCCAGACTTCACAACGGCTGCCGATGACACCTACGTCTGACTCGCATAGAAAGCACTAGAGGGAGTTAACCCTTTCACCGCTGTCATCTCCATCTGCAAAGGAACCTGTGAGTAAGAAGAGCCAGCAGGCTCCAGCTAGTAGAGATAACTCCAGCAGCACGTGTAACTCAGACAGTAGCTCTGTTATTACTGTGTATGAGCAGGAGACCTGTTTAACCTCTAATGGCCCGGCTTCAGAACGCTCTATACAAGTTATGCTGACCACTTTACAAGCTAATATCTGTGCCAACTTTAACTCTGCAAGAGCTAATCTGCAATCCACTATTGGTGACTTAGGTGACCGCACATCTCACCTGGAAAATAAAATGTCTGAAGTCGCACAGTCACATAATCAGCTAGTGTCTGCATTTAATGAGGCCGATGTGGAAATACAACGCCTGAGAGATAAGGTGACGGACCTGGAAGACAGGTCACGTCGTAACAACATAAAGATTAGAGGCGTAGCAGAAGATGTGGCACCTAATGATATCTCCAACTATCTGACAGCCATGTTTAAATCCCTATTGCCTACATCTTCTGATTTGGAACTTACTATTGATAGAGCACACCGCATACCAAAAGCTAGAAATGCGCCGGAAAACGCCCCCAGAGACATTCTCGCTAAAATTCACTTCTACTGTACAAAAGAAACTTTGCTACTGGAAGCTAGAAAGAAAGGCTCATTACCTAATCCATACTCTAATATCAAGCTGTTTCCTGACCTGTCTGCAGCAACGTTACAAGCTCGCAGGGCATTTAACCAAGTCACAGCAACTCTATGCACTAACAACATTAAATACAAGTAGGGCTTTCCAACCAAATTGATTGTCACTAAAGATGGCTCCACCTTCGTAATTAACAACCCAGAAAAAGGCTTGCTACTTCTTGATAACTGGCGACTTCCTACAAACGCATCTCCCCCGACTCTCTCTCCACAACATCATCCATCCTCTCCGGCCTTAACCCTATAGAGACACAGCTCAAAAGTGACTTGAGGACCAGGCCTCTTTTTTCAAAACTGACATGTGTCACTTTAAATGGCAATAACTTTGAGACGCTTTAACTTACACAAGTGATTCTGAGATTGTTTTTTCGTAACACATTGTACTTCATGTCAGTAGTAAATTTTTGTCAATATGTTTTGTCTTTCATTATGAAAAAATAGGAAATTTGGTGAAAATTTTGAAAAAAATGCAGTTTTCAAACTTTGAAATTGCAAGCCTTTCAAATAGAAATCCATACTACCCAAATTCTTTCATAAATATAATTAACCATGTCTCTGATTTATGTAGCAATCAAATTTTAATCACCCTTTCATTTTTTTCAGATATTATAAGGCTTACAAGTCAAGCAGTAATTTTCCAAATTTTCAAGAAAATTTCCAAAACACATTTTTCAAGGGACCAGTTCAGTTCTGAAGGGTACTTGAAAGGCCTCTCTAATAAAACCCCCCGAAAGTCACTCCATTCTAAAAACTGCACTCTTGAAAGAATCCAAAACAGCAGTTAGAAAGTTTCTTAACCCTTTCAGCATTTCACAACAATTACAACAAAATGGAGGTCAAATTTACATTTTTCAATTTCTGTCACTAATATATTCATTTAGCCCTAGAATTTACACATTTACTAAGGGTTAAAGGAGAAACTGCACCCCACATTTTGTTACACAATTTCTCCCGAACACGATAATACCCCATATGTGCTGGTACCCTAATGTACGGGCACGCGGTCGCTCTCAGAGCGGATGGAGCGCTAATTGGATTTCGTAGGCCAGATTTTGGAACAATACTTTTCAGGCACCATGTCCCGTTTGCAGAGCTCCCAAGGTGCCAAAACAGTGGAAACCCCCAAATGTGACCCCATTTTGGAAACTATACCCCTCAAAGAATTTACTAAGGGGTATAGTGAGCACTTTGACCCTACAGGAGTGTAACAGAATTGGCCCAACAAAAGGAAAAGTGACATTTTTTGCTATAAAATGTTGCTTTAACCCCAAATTTTGCATTTCCACAAGGGGTTAAAAGAGAAAATGCACCCCAAAAATTGTCAAGCATTTTCTCCCAACTACAGAAATGCCCCTTATGTGGCTGTAAAGTGATGTATGGGCACACTGTAAGGTCCAGAACGGAAGGATCGCTATTGGGATTTTAGAGGGCAAATTTAGCTGAAATCTGTTTCAGGCACCATGTTGCATTTGGAGAGCCCCTGAAGTGCTAGAACAGTGGAACCCCCCTCCCCAAATGACCCCATTTTGAAAACTAGACCCCTCAAGGAATTTATCAAGGGGTTTAGTGAGCACTTGGACCCTACAGGTGTTTCACAGATTTTTTTTTACCATTGAGATGTGAAAATGAAAAATTACTTTTTTCCAATAAATCGTCCATTTAGCGCCATATTTTTAATTTTTACAAGTAGTTAGAGAATTAAAAGCCCCCCAGTTTGTCACACAATGTCTCCTGAACACGGCAATACCCCATATGTGGCCATAATCTGCTGTATGGGAACATGGCGGGGCTCAGAATGGAAAGAGGGCTATTTGGCTTTTGAGGGCAGTTTTCTGGTGCCATGTCGCATTTGCAGAGCCCCTAAAGTACCAATACAATGGAAACCCCTCAAAAGTGACCCCATTTTAGAAACTACACCTGTCAAGGAATGAATAAAGGGGTATTATCATTTTGAGCCTAAAAATGCTTCCCAAAAATTAATGTACAAAATGAAAATTTTAATTTTTAAAGAAATCTGCCATTTCGGTGCCCAATACGTTGCACCCACTTCGTGTTGTCAGAGACCTGCACTAAAACTATTAAGTGGGCCATCCTGAGGGGCAAAAAATTATATATGTAGGTATAAACTGCTGCTTGGGCACATAGCAGGGCTCAGAAGGGAAGGAGAACTGCGCTTTTTAGCTTTTGGGGTACAGATTTAGAGGGACTTTCTGGGTGCCATGATGTTTTTGCAGAGCCCTGGAGGTGCCAGTGAACTGGAATTCCCCAAGAAGTGACCCCATTCTGTAAGGGCAATTTTAGGGTCTCTGCAAAAGTGTCATGGCATCCAAAAAAAAAAACAAACAAACTGTCTAAGTCTGTGCTACAAAAACCCAATAACCCTTCTTCCCTTCTGTGTCTGGCTGTGCCCTAATATCAATTTATACCCACATATGACATTACGTGCATTATCCGGGGTACACCAGTATCATACATGTGTCATATATGTGGCATAAAATGCAGTTTGGGCGCACAGCAGGGCGCAGAAGGGAAGGAGCGCGATGCGGCTTTTGGAGCGCAGATTCAGATGTTTGGTATCTGGACGCCATGTCATGTTTGTAGAGCCTGTAGGGTACCAGAAAAGTGGATTCCCCAAAGGTGTGACCCCAGTTTGAAAACTGCACCCCTCAAAGAATTTATCAGGGGGTGTAGTATTAGTATCCCAGACGTGACTGCACAGCGGATGGCGAAGAGTGAATATATAAGCTGTGCGGAGGACATTGCAAACACCAAATTTCCTACTAGGTCCCAGTAGCTCCTATAATTGGGGGAGTCACTCTGGGGGTCACTTTGGGGGTCACTTCTGGTATATTTTCCCTCGTAAGCTCTAAATCTGGGGTGTCCCCTGATATTCGCTCGCACAGCTTATATATTCCCTTCCTGACGCCGCCAGTTGTATTCTAATGATTTGGCGATTTTTGCGGGTTTTTATTCTTGCATTACTAGATGCTATATTTTCTTTACTTTTCTGGTGACGCAGCCATATAAGGGCTTGTTGTTTGCGGGATGAGATGTATTTTGTAATGACACCATTTTTGGGTGCCTACAACTTACTGAATACATTTTATTAACTCTTTTTTTGCTGGATTTAAATAAAAAAAATCAATTCCGGTATTGCGTTTTACCTTGTAAATTTTTCGCCATGCAGCGTACAGTATAAGTAACATATTATCTTTATTCTGTGGGTCGGTACGGTTACGGCGATACCTCATTTATATTATTTTTTTATGCGTAACTAATTCTGCAGAACAAAAACACATTTGGAGACATAAATCAATGTTTTTTGCATCGCCATCTTCTGAGAGGTGTAACATTTTTATTTTTTGGTTGACAGTGTTGGTTGGGGGCTTATTTTTTGCGGGACAATGTGTGCTTTTTATTGGTACTGTTGTGAGGTGCATTTGACTTTTTGATCACTTTTTATAGCACATTCTGTAAGGTGAGATGGCGAAAAATCACTACTTCCGGCGGGTTTTTTCCGTTTTTTTTTCCGTCATTCACCGTGTACATTAAATATTGTTTCAGTTTTATTGTACAGATTGTTACGGACACGGCGATACCAAATATGTATTGTTTTTATTAATTTTTAGTTTTTTTTTTTTATAATTCATTTTCTATAGAAAAAAAGGGTTTTTGGGGCTTGATAACTTTATTAATTGTTTCAAAACACTTTTTTTTTTTTTCCACTTTTTTTTTTTTAACTTTTTCATGTGTTTTTCATGAGTGAAGCTTGCATCACTGATCCTGTTTACAGAGTGAGTCACAGGCTTCAGTAAGAGCCTGCACGATATCACTCTGTAAACAGGAAGTGAAGCTCGGCTCGTGCAGACGGACGGGACAGCTTATCTTCAGGAGATCCCGCACAGGATAAGAAAGGTAAGTGGGACTCAGGACTGCCAGGGGTGACTAATCAGACCCCTGGCTACATGGTAGGGATACCAGCACCCCCCGATCTCGCAGCGGGGGGTGCCGGGGATCCCTACAAGATCGGGCAACCCGTTGTTTGCCGTGATCATGTTTGGTCACGGCAATCAACGGGTTAAAACCCAAAATCAGCACTCATGTCTGATGGAGGGGGATGGAGCAGGATGTTAGGTGTCAGATACAACTAACACCTGCTCCAAGAACACCCGCGCTGCGGGGATTGTTTACATCCATGTGGTACTATTACCACATCGGTCGTGAAGCACTAGACATCCATGTGGTAATAGTACCACATGGGTCGGGAAGGGGTTAATTACCGAGGACTGGAAAATTGTTGGAAAACACGGCAATCACTCCTAACTATGCAAAACTCCTTATGCTGGTTCTTTAACCTACGGTTCAGGCCCTCACGGGCTTTATGCTAAATGGGCTCTACTTACTGGAGCCTTACCTCCGTTTATTCTTTGCAATGCTAAGTACTTTACTGGCATCGGTTATTTTTTTCCTTGTTTATTCTTGTTATGTATGTTTTGCTTATGTTTTTGTTTTATGTTCATGTAGTACCTTCTTATACACCCTGATGGACAGCCTCATGCCTCTAACCGATCCGGACCCAAATCCCGCTGTGTACCTCCCTACTTCACGTAGTATAGTGAGTACAAAACTTACACGCACATATAGACACCCAATAGTTTACATATCAACACAACCCCTCTACAAAAATGGATTTAACTATTTCTTCCATAAATTCTAAAGGACTTAACAGTCCTTACAAACGCCATTTACTATGGAAAGAAGCCCTAGCTCTCAAGTGCGACGTACTGTTCACACAGGAGACGCACTTCTCGATTACTAAAACCCCTAAAATAACTCACCCTAAATTCCCACATGTTTACTTGTCCTCAACTGATACAAAAAAGAAAGGAGTTCTGATAGCCATTGCTAACTCAGTGGTATTCACACTTGAACAAATCATTACTGACACACAGGGACGCTTCATTTTTATAATCTGTCACATTAATAATACTCAGTACACTTTAGCCAACATCTATGCCCCAAATACGAAACAAAATGAATTTCTAGCAAAAATTTATGCAAAATTGCGGAAAAAAGCAAAAGGCATAGTAATAATAGGTGGTGATTTAAACGATATTATTAGAGATGAGCGAACAGTGTTCTATGGAACTCATGTTCGATCGGATATTAGGCTGTTCGGCATGTTCGAATCGAATCGAACACCGCGTGGTAAAGTGCGCCATTACTCGATTCCCCTCCCACCTTCCCTGGCGCCTTTTTTGCTCCAATAACAGCGCAGGGTAGGTGGGACAGGAACTACGACACCGGTGACGTTGAAAAAAGTAGGCAAAACCCATTGGCTGCCGAAAACATGTGACCTCTAATTTAAAAGAACAGCGCCGCCCAGCTTCGCGTCATTCTGAGCTTGCAATTCACCGAGGACGGAGGTTTCCGTCCAGTTAGCTAGGGCTTAGATTCTGGGTAGGCAGGGACAGGCTAGGATAGGAAGGAGAAGACAACCAACAGCTCTTGTAAGAGCTAAATTCCAGGGAGAAGCTTGTCAGTGTAACGTGGCACTGACGGGCTCAATCGCCGCAACCCAGCTTTCCCAGGATCCTGAATGGAATACACTGTCAGTGTATTCCCGTATACCCGATATATACCCCGATACCCGTTCCAACGGTGTGCCCCCCCACCTTCACCCCAGAAATACCCTGCAAGTCCCCTAGCAATAGAATTGGGGCTATATACACCCACAATTTTTACTACTGGTATACAGTGCCATTGTCTGACTGGGAATTCAAAGAATATATTGGGAATACAAATACCCTCATTTCTTGCTACTGCCATATAGTGCCAGTTTCTGACTGGTAATTCAAAGAATATATTGGGGTTACGTGCACCCACAATTTTTACTACTGGTATACAGTGCCATTGTCTGACTGGGAATTCAAAGAGTATATTGGGAATACAAATACCCTCATTTCTTGCTACTGCCATATAGTGCCAGTTTCTGACTGGGAATTCAAAGAATATATTGGGGTTACGTGCACCCACAATTTTTACTACTGGTATACAGTGCCATTGTCTGACTGGGAATTCAAAGAATATATTGGGGTTATAAATACCCTCATTTCTTGCTACTGCCATATAGTGCCAGTTTCTGACTGGTAATTCAAAGAATATATTGGGGTTACGTGCACCCACAATTTTTACTACTGGTATACAGTGCCATTGTCTGACTGGGAATTCAAAGAATATATTGGGAATACAAATACCCTCATTTCTTGCTACTGCCATATAGTGCCAGTTTCTGACTGGGAATTCAAAGAATATATTGGGGTTACGTGCACCCACAATTTTTACTACTGGTATACAGTGCCATTGTCTGACTGGGAATTCAAAGAATATATTGGGGTTATAAATACCCTCATTTCTTGCTACTGCCATATAGTGCCAGTTTCTGACTGGTAATTCAAAGAATATATTGGGGTTACGTGCACCCACAATTTTTACTACTGGTATACAGTGCCATTGTCTGACTGGGAATTCAAAGAGTATATTGGGCATACAAATACCCTCATTTCTTGCTACTGCCATATAGTGCCAGTTTCTGACTGGTAATTCAAAGAATATATTGGGGTTACGTGCACCCACAATTTTTACTACTGGTATACAGTGCCATTGTCTGACTGGGAATTCAAAGAATATATTGGGGTTATAAATACCCTCATTTCTTGCTACTGCCATATAGTGCCAGTTTCTGACTGGTAATTCAAAGAATATATTGGGGTTACGTGCACCCACAATTTTTACTACTGGTATACAGTGCCATTGTCTGACTGGGAATTCAAAGAGTATATTGGGAATACAAATACCCTCATTTCTTGCTACTGCCATATAGTGCCAGTGTCTGACTGGGAATTCAAAGAATATATTGGGGTTACGTGCACCCACAATTTTTACTACTGGTATACAGTGCCATTGTCTGACTGGGAATTCAAAGAATATATTGGGGTTATAAATACCCTCATTTCTTGCTACTGCCATATAGTGCCAGTTTCTGACTGGTAATTCAAAGAATATATTGGGGTTACGTGCACCCACAATTTTTACTACTGGTATACAGTGCCATTGTCTGACTGGGAATTCAAAGAGTATATTGGGAATACAAATACCCTCATTTCTTGCTACTGCCATATAGTGCCAGTTTCTGACTGGTAATTCAAAGAATATATTGGGGTTACGTGCACCCACAATTTTTACTACTGGTATACAGTGCCATTGTCTGACTGGGAATTCAAAGAGTATATTGGGAATACAAATACCCTCATTTCTTGCTACTGCCATATAGTGCCAGTGTCTGACTGGGAATTCAAAGAATATATTGGGGTTACGTGCACCCACAATTTTTACTACTGGTATACAGTGCCATTGTCTGACTGGGAATTCAAAGAATATATTGGGGTTATAAATACCCTCATTTCTTGCTACTGCCATATAGTGCCAGTTTCTGACTGGTAATTCAAAGAATATATTGGGGTTACGTGCACCCACAATTTTTACTACTGGTATACAGTGCCATTGTCTGACTGGGAATTCAAAGAATATATTGGGAATACAAATACCCTCATTTCTTGCTACTGCCATATAGTGCCAGTTTCTGACTGGGAATTCAAAGAATATATTGGGGTTACGTGCACCCACAATTTTTACTACTGGTATACAGTGCCATTGTCTGACTGGGAATTCAAAGAGTATATTGGGAATACAAATACCCTCATTTCTTGCTACTGCCATATAGTGCCAGTTTCTGACTGGTAATTCAAAGAATATATTGGGGTTACGTGCACCCACAATTTTTACTACTGGTATACAGTGCCATTGTCTGACTGGGAATTCAAAGAATATATTGGGGTTATAAATACCCTCATTTCTTGCTACTGCCATATAGTGCCAGTTTCTGACTGGTAATTCAAAGAATATATTGGGGTTACGTGCACCCACAATTTTTACTACTGGTATACAGTGCCATTGTCTGACTGGGAATTCAAAGAATATATTGGGAATACAAATACCCTCATTTCTTGCTACTGCCATATAGTGCCAGTTTCTGACTGGGAATTCAAAGAATATATTGGGGTTACGTGCACCCACAATTTTTACTACTGGTATACAGTGCCATTGTCTGACTGGGAATTCAAAGAATATATTGGGGTTATAAATACCCTCATTTCTTGCTACTGCCATATAGTGCCAGTTTCTGACTGGTAATTCAAAGAATATATTGGGGTTACGTGCACCCACAATTTTTACTACTGGTATACAGTGCCATTGTCTGACTGGGAATTCAAAGAGTATATTGGGAATACAAATACCCTCATTTCTTGCTACTGCCATATAGTGCCAGTTTCTGACTGGGAATTCAAAGAATATATTGGGGTTACGTGCACCCACAATTTTTACTACTGGTATACAGTGCCATTGTCTGACTGGGAATTCAAAGAATATATTGGGGTTATAAATACCCTCATTTCTTGCTACTGCCATATAGTGCCAGTTTCTGACTGGTAATTCAAAGAATATATTGGGGTTACGTGCACCCACAATTTTTACTACTGGTATACAGTGCCATTGTCTGACTGGGAATTCAAAGAGTATATTGGGAATACAAATACCCTCATTTCTTGCTACTGCCATATAGTGCCAGTGTCTGACTGGGAATTCAAAGAATATATTGGGGTTACGTGCACCCACAATTTTTACTACTGGTATACAGTGCCATTGTCTGACTGGGAATTCAAAGAGTATATTGGGAATACAAATACCCTCATTTCTTGCTACTGCCATATAGTGCCAGTGTCTGACTGGGAATTCAAAGAATATATTGGGGTTACGTGCACCCACAATTTTTACTACTGGTATACAGTGCCAATTTCTAACTAGGAATTCAAAATGCGCAAGGCTCCCGGAAAGGGACGTGGACGAGGCCGTGGGCGAGGTCGGGGGAATGGTTCTGGGGAGCAAGGTAGCAGTGAAGCCACAGGGCGTCCCGTGCCTACTCCTGTGGGGCAGCAAGCATTGCGCCACTCCACAGTGCCAGGGTTGCTTGCCACATTAACTAAACTGCAGGGTACAAACCTTAGTAGGCCCGAGAACCAGGAACAGGTCTTGCAATGGCTGTCAGAGAACGCTTACAGCACATTGTCCAGCAGCCAGTCAGACTCTGCCTCCTCTCCTCCTATTACCCAACAGTCTTGTCTTCCTTCCTCCCAAAATTCCGAAGCTTTACAGAACAATAACCCAAACTGTCCCTGCTCCCCAGAGCTGTTCTCCGCTCCTTTCATTGTCCCTCAACCTGCCTCTCCACGTCACGATTCCACGAACCTAACAGAGGAGCATCTGTGTCCAGATGCTCAAACACTAGAGTCTCCTCCATCTCCGTTCGATTTGGTGGTGGATGACCAGCAACCCACCCTCATCGACGATGATGTGACGCAGTTGCCGTCAGGGCATCCAGTTGACTGGCGCATTGTGCGGGAGGAGGAGATGAGACAGGAGTTGGAAGAGGAAGTGGTGGATGATGAGGACACTGACCCGACCTGGACAGGGGGGATGTCAAGCGGGGAAAGTAGTGTGGATGTTGAGGCAGGTGCAGCACCAAAAAGGGTAGCTAGAGGCAGAGGCAGAGGTCAGCAGCTTAGGCGAAGCCAGGCCACACCCGGAATCTCCCAAGATGTTCCAGTTCGTACCCAGCCCCGAAAAACTCCCACCTCGAGGGCACGTTTCTCGAAGGTGTGGAGTTTTTTCAAGGAATGCGCCGAGGACAGATATAGTGTTGTCTGCACAATTTGCCTCTCGAAATTGATTAGGGGCTCTGAGAAGAGCAACCTGTCCACCACTTCAATGCGCCGTCATTTGGAATCCAAGCACTGGAATCAGTGGCAGGCAGCAACGGCAGGACAAAGGCCGCCTGCCGTTCACGCCACTGCCACTGCCTCTGCCTCTGCCTCTGCCACTGCCACTGCTGACTGTGCTGGCGATGCACTCCAGAGGACGAGCCAGGACACCACTTCATCTGCCTCCGCCACTTTGTTGACTTCTACCTCATCCTCCCCTGGTCCTGTCTTATCTCCTTCTCCTGCACCATCAAAGGCACCATCAGGCGTTTCTTTACAACAACCCACCATCTCTCAGACATTGGAGCGGCGGCAGAAATACACTGCTAACCACCCACACGCGCAAGCCTTGAACGCCAACATCGCTAAACTGCTGGCCCAGGAGATGTTGGCGTTCCGGCTTGTTGAAACTCCCGCCTTCCTGGACCTGATGGCAACTGCGGCACCTCGCTATGCCGTCCCTAGCCGTCACTACTTCTCCCGGTGTGCCGTCCCCGCCTTGCACCAGCACGTGTCACTCAACATCAGGCGGGCCCTTAGTTCCGCGCTTTGCACAAAGGTCCACTTGACCACCGACGCGTGGACAAGTGCATGCGGACAGGGACGCTACATTTCACTGACGGCACACTGGGTAAATGTAGTTGAGGCTGGGACTGCTTCCCAAACTGGCCCGGTGTACCTCGTCTCCCCGCCTAACATTCCTGGCAGGGACACGAGAAGAACACCCCCCTCCTCCTCCTCCTCTACCGCCTCCTCCTCCGCCTCCTCCTCCGCCACCGCCTCCTCCTCCGCTGTTAGATTGACCCCAGCTACGAGTTGGAAACGTTGCAGCACTGGCGTTGGTAGACGTCAGCAGGCTGTGCTGAAGCTGATCAGCTTGGGGGACAGACAGCACACTGCCTCCGAGGTGAGGGATGCCCTCCTCGATGAGACGGCAATATGGTTTGAGCCGCTGCACCTGGGCCCAGGCATGGTCGTTTGTGATAACGGCCGGAACCTGGTAGCAGCTCTGGAGCTTGCCGGACTCCAACATGTTCCATGCCTGGCCCACGTCTTCAACCTAGTGGTGCAACGTTTCCTAAAGAGCTACCCCAATGTTCCAGAGCTACTGGTGAAAGTGCGGCGCATGTGCGCCCACTTTCGCAAGTCGACAGTAGCCGCTGCTAGCTTAAAATCTCTCCAGCAACGCCTGCATGTGCCACAACACCGGCTTTTGTGCGACGTCCCCACACGCTGGAACTCAACGTTTCAGATGTTGAATAGAGTGGTTGAGCAGCAGAGACCTTTGATGGAATACCAGCTACAAAACCCTAGGGTGCCACAAAGTCAGCTGCCTCAGTTTCACATCCATGAGTGGCCATGGATGAGAGACCTTTGTGACATCCTACGGGTCTTTGAGGAGTCCACAAGGAGGGTGAGCTCTGAGGATGCGATGGTGAGCCTTACAATCCCGCTCTTGTGTGTTCTGAGAGAATCCCTGATTGACATCAGGGATAACTCAGATCACACAGAGGAGTTAGGGATAGCATCCGATCCGTCACAGCTGGAGAGTAGGTCCACACATCTGTCCGCTTCACTGCGTTTAATGGAGGAGGAGGAGGAGGAGGAGGAGGAGGAAGAAGAGTTGTCCGATGATGTGATGGTGATACAGGAGGCTTCCGGGCAACTTCGAATCGTCCCATTGTTGCAGCGCGGATGGGTAGACATGGAGGATGAGGAGGAAATGGAGATTGAACTTTCCGGTGGGGCCAGAGGAGTCATGCCAACTAACACTGTGGCAGACATGGCTGAGTTCATGTTGGGGTGCTTTACAACCGACAAGCGTATTGTCAAAATCATGGAGGACAACCAGTACTGGATCTTTGCTATCCTTGACCCCCGGTATAAAAACAACATCTCGTCTTTTATTCCGGTAGAGGGGAGGGCCAATCGCATCAATGCTTGCCACAGGCAATTGGTGCAGAATATGATGGAGATGTTTCCAGCATGTGACAGTGGCGGCAGGGAGGGCAGTTCCTCCAGTAGGCAACCAAGTTCTCACCGGTCCACACAAACGAGGGGCACACTGTCTAAGGTCTGGGACACCTTGATGGCACCCCCTCGCCAAAGTGCCGCCACGGAGGGTCCTAGTGTCACCAGGCGTGAGAAGTATAGGCGCATGTTGCGGGAATACCTTTCCGACCACAGCCCTGTCCTCTCCGACCCCTCTGCGCCCTACACGTATTGGGTGTCGAAGTTGGACCTGTGGCTTGAACTTGCCCTATATGCCTTGGAGGTGCTGTCCTGTCCTGCCGCCAGCGTCCTATCTGAGAGGGTGTTCAGTGCAGCCGGTGGCATCATCACTGACAAGCGCACCCGTCTGTCAGCTGAGAGTGCCGACCGGCTCACTTTGATAAAAATGAACCACCACTGGATAGAGCCTTCATTTTTGTGCCCACCTGTGTAAAGCACCCCAACATGAAACTCCATGTCTGTACTCAACCTCTCCAATTCCTCCGCATCCTCATACTCATCCACCATAAGCGTTGCACAATTCTGCTAATACTAGGCTCCCTCCAACATGATTTCCCCCAACTCTGCTGGTTAGAGGCTCCCTCCACCCTGATTTCCACCAACTCTGCTGGTTAGAGGCTCCCTCCACCCTGCTTTCCCACAACTCTGCTGGTTAGAGGCTCCTTCCACCATGAATTTGCCCAAACTGGGCTGTTTAGAGGCTCCCTCCACCATGAATTGGTCCAAACTGGGCTGGTTAGAGGCTCCCTCCACCATTAATTGGTCCAAACTGGGCTGGTTAGAGGCTCCCTCCACCATGAATTTGCCCAAACTGGGCTGTTTAGAGGCTCCCTCCACCATGAATTTGCCCAAACTGGGCTGTTTAGAGGCTCCCTCCACCATGAATTGGTCCAAACTGGGTTTTTTAGAGGCTCCCTCCACCATGAATTGGTCCAAACTGGGGTGGTTAGAGGCTCCCTCCACCATTAATTGGTCCAAACTGGGCTGGTTAGAGGCTCCCTCCACCATGAATTGGTCCAAACTGGGCTGGTTAGAGGCTCCCTCCACCATGAATTGGTCCAAACTGGGGTGGTTAGAGGCTCCCTCCACCATTAATTGGTCCAAACTGGGCTGGTTAGAGGCTCCCTCCACCATTAATTGGTCCAAACTGGGCTGGTTAGAGGCTCCCTCCACCATGAATTTGCCCAAACTGGGCTGTTTAGAGGCTCCCTCCACCATTAATTGGTCCAAACTGGGCTGGTTAGAGGCTCCCTCCACAATTAATTGGTCCAAACTGGGCTAATTAGAGGCTCCCTCCACCATGAATTGGTCCAAACTGGGTTTTTTAGAGGCTCCCTCCACCATGAATTTGCCCAAACTGGGCTGTTTAGAGGCTCCCTCCACCATGAATTGGTCCAAACTGGGCTGGTTAGAGGCTCCCTCCACCATGAATTTCCCAAAACTTGGCTGTTTAGAGGCTCCCTCCACCATTAATTGGTCCAAACTGGGCTGGTTAGAGGCTCCCTCCACCATGAATTGGTCCAAACTGGGCTGGTTAGAGGCTCCCTCCACCATTAATTGGTCCAAACTGGGCTGGTTAGAGGCTCCCTCCACCATGAATTTGCCCAAACTGGGCTGGTTAGAGGCTCCCTCCACCATGAATTGGTCCAAACTGGGTTTTTTAGAGGCTCCCTCCACCATGAATTTGCCCAAACTGGGCTGGTTAGAGGCTCCCTCCACCATGAATTGGTCCAAACTGGGCTGGTTAGAGGCTCCCTCCACCATGAATTTGCCCAAACTGGGCTGTTTAGAGGCTCCCTCCACCATTAATTGGTCCAAACTGGGCTGGTTAGAGGCTCCCTCCACCATGAATTTGCCCAAACTGGGCTGTTTAGAGGCTCCCTCCACCATGAATTGGTCCAAACTGGGTTTTTTAGAGGCTCCCTCCACCATGAATTGGTCCAAACTGGGCTGGTTAGAGGCTCCCTCCACCATGAATTTCCCAAAACTTGGCTGTTTAGAGGCTCCCTCCACCATGAATTGGTCCAAACTGGGCTGGTTAGAGGCTCCCTCCACCATGAATTTCCCAAAACTTGGCTGTTTAGAGGCTCCCTCCACCATGAATTGGTCCAAACTGGGCTGGTTAGAGGCTCCCTCCACCATTAATTGGTCCAAACTGGGCTGGTTAGAGGCTCCCTCCACCATGAATTGGTCCAAACTGGGTTTTTTAGAGGCTCCCTCCACCATGAATTTGCCCAAACTGGGCTGTTTAGAGGCTCCCTCCACCATGAATTGGTTCAAACTGGGCTGGTTAGAGGCTCCCTCCACCATTAATTGGTCCAAACTGGGCTGGTTAGAGGCTCCCTCCACCATTAATTGGTCCAAACTGGGCTGGTTAGAGGCTCCCTCCACCATGAATTTGCCCAAACTGGGCTGGTTAGAGGCTCCCTCCACCATGAATTGGTCCAAACTGGGTTTTTTAGAGGCTCCCTCCACCATGAATTTGCCCAAACTGGGCTGGTTAGAGGCTCCCTCCACCATGAATTGGTCCAAACTGGGGTTTTTAGAGGCTCCCTCCACCATGAATTTGCCCAAACTGGGGTGTTTAGAGGCTCCCTCCACCATGAATTTGCCCAAACTCTGCTGGTTAGAGGCTCAATCCACCCTGATTTTCAAAACAAATGTTGGTGCCAACCTCAACTTACTACAAGGGCCAAATTCACTGCTGGTGACAAGCTCTCCTCACTGCAAGTGCCAAATACACATGTTTCAAGGTGTTTTCCTACTGTCAGAGAGGTGGTATTGAGTGTGTAAAGTGTGTAGTTGTTAGGCTGTGATGTTGGGGTAATAGAGGGTCTTTGGTGTGTTAGATGCCCCCAGACATGCTTCCCCTGCTGTCCCAGTGTCATTCCAGAGGTGTTGGCATCATTTCCTGGGGTGTCATAGTGGACTTGGTGACCCTCCAGACACGGATTTGGGTTTCCCCCTTAACGAGTATCTGTTCCCCATAGACTATAATGGGGTTCGAAACCCGTTCGAACACACGAACATTGAGCGGCTGTTCGAATCGAATTTCGAACCTCGAACATTTTAGTGTTCGCTCATCTCTAGATATTATGTTCCCAGACCTAGACTCCACATCTGCCTCTAGGCACATGTCATCCATTCGTAACTTGTCACTCAAGGAGGGATATGTCGATGCCTGGAGGTGTACACATGGAACTGAAAGAGACTACACTTTTTTCTCTTCCCCTCACCAAACATACTCTAGGATCGACATGTTCCTCCTAAATCACTTTAACCTCAACCTGATTAAATCCACGAAGATTGGCTCAATAACATGGTCAGACCATGCTCCTATCTCTATAACACTCCACCAACATTCCTACCCACCGAATATATACCTCTGGAGACTAGATGATTCTTTACTCCACCACTCCGATTACCAAACCGTCCTAGCAGAGCGTATCTCCGAATACTTTCGGCTTAACTCGGTTAGTCAAACAGATAATTCTATAGTTTGGAATGCACATAAGGCGTTTCTTCGCGGTATACTTATACAACTTGCATCAATCAGGAAAAACTGAGACATAAAGAATCACAACAATTATTAAAAAGTATATCTGAACTGGAGAATGAACACAAGCGTAATCCCACCAATCTTGTTACTTCCAAACTAAGAGACTTAAGAACTCAACTACAACAATTACTTTCAGATTCTTATAATAAATTACTGACTAGATACAAGTTAAATTATTACGCACATAGTAATCGACCTGGTAAATTTTTGGCTAGTCAGGCGAAAAGAAGATCTGTAAACCAACGAATTTCCTATCTGATAAACCAGAACAAAGAAAAAATTATAAACCCCCAACTAATTGTAAACCATTTCAAACAATATTACGAAAAACTTTATAACTTAAAAAATGATAAGAGTACTTATCAACCATCTGCTGAAGACATTTCCGCATTTTTAGACGGGCTAAATCTTCCCCAAATTTCTAACTCTCAACTTGAAACTCTATCCATACCTATTACATCACATGAAACACTTCAGGCAATTGAAACATTAAAAAATGGTAGAGCACCTGGTCCGGACGGATTTACGAACAGTTACTACAAAAAATTTGCTGACTTGCTAGCACCCCACCTGGCATTGGTGTTCAATGAAGCGATAAATAAGAAAGAATTCCCAGAAGAGATGCTATCAGCTACACTTATCACTCTTCCAAAACCGGGCAAAGACCCGATCATCCCAGCAAATTTTCGCCCCATATCGCTCTTGAACACTGATGTCAAGATTTTCGCAAAAATCCTGGTTAAAAGATTAGTATCAATAATGCCAACTATTATTCATCCAGACCAGGTAGGCTTTATTGCTGGCAGACAAACAACAGATGGTACACGTAGGTTCATAGACCTAGTTCAACATGCAGAACTGACCCAAACGCCTTCTCTGCTTCTGGCCTTAGATGCAGAGAAGGCGTTTGATAGAGTGCATTGGAATTTCCTGAAAAAAGTACTGATAAAATTTGGATTTATCGGAAACATCCAAGACGCTATACTTGCACTTTATTCCAACTCCTCGGGCAGAGTATACAACTCGGGCTATATTTCAGATAAATTTACTATCACAAATGGCACCCGTCAGGGATGTCCATTATCTCCTATCATCTTTGCTATGATTATGGAACCGCTAGCGGAGCATATAAGACAAAATCAAAACATCTCGGGTCTTAAGGTGGGGAAGACTACCCACAAAATTGGCCTGTACGCCGATGACATCATTCTAGCCATTACCGACCCTGTTAAGTCCCTCCCCATAATCCAACAAACGCTTAAACTATTCGGCAACGTGTCCTATTATAAGGTCAATGAAAACAAATCGCACATACTTAATCTTGGTGTCTCTAACTCTTGCAGAACCAAGCTTTTAACTATGTCTGCTTTTCAATGGAATGAAAAGAAAATTAAATACTTAGGTATTAATCTGACATCTCCCAGCTCTATCCTCTATAAAGAAAACTTTCCGCATCTATTAGACACGGTTAAGAAAAAACTGGATTGTTATCACAAACTACCTCTATCCTGGATAGGCAGAATCTCCAGCCTTAAAATGTTAGCTCTCCCTATAATTTTATATCAGCTCAGAACACTTCCAATACACATTCCTATTTCCTTCTTTAATAATGTCCAAAAAGCACTAAACAATTTCATCTGGAGCTATAAGAAACCCAGAATTAATGTCAACACTATGACTATGTCCTGGAGGGTCGGAGGCATGGGGCTGCCCGACATACGTAAGTATCAGATAGCATCCTTACTAGACCAAGCTAAGTCTTGGTGGCGTCAACCCCAGAACAGATGGTCACAGATAGACTTCTATGTTCACGGACATTCCATCCGCCTTCTAACACCAAAGAACGAAGTGGATAACATAACTCATGCTAAACCCTCTTCCCCTACCCTATATAGTGTTAAAGCTACATATAATGTGTGGATAACTTACTCTAAAATGACTCCGGAGATAGATACAATACCAGTGACCCCTCTGCCAGTACCTTATCTTTACACTATCGTCCCTGATCTTGACCTCTCCACATGGGAAGACAAAGGAATTCGAAATATTGCTGATATACTGGATTGTGGTTCCTTGATTCCTTTTGTAATCCTAACCTCGAAGTTTCATATACCAAACAGAGACTTCTTCAAATACCTACAAATTCGTCATGCCTTAGCGTCTCACCAGTTCACCACTTACACCTTCCCTAGAACTGCTTATCTTTACTTCATGAACTCTAAGAAATCTTCTGGGGGGATATCACTTTTTTATGGAAGTCTTACTATACCCATCGATGATGCAAAACCTAAGCATATTGTGCGTTGGGAAACCGACCTGGAGCAAGTGTTTGATCTTTCATTATGGCACAAAGCCTTCATGTGGACGAATCGCATATCTAAGGGCATGCACCATATTGAACTGTCTCGTAAGATTCTATTACGTTGGCACATTACGCCAGATAAGCTGGCCAAAATGGATCTAAACTATCCTGATCTATGCTGGAGAGGATGCGGTAATAAAGGTACTTATTTTCACGCCTGGTGGTCTTGCCCTATAGTTCACACTTTTTTGGCTTACTGTTTTTTCTGCTCTCAACAACTCACTTAACCTTCACCTAACACCTACTCCAAGTCTAGCACTATGCTTCCTCAATACTGAACTTCTACAAAAACCCACTGCTACAGTCGTCTCACATATTATACTGGCATCTAGAAGTATTATTGCATCCTCCTGGAAAAGTTCAAAACCCCTGCACATCTCCGAAGTCAGAGAAAGAGTCAACGGTGCAAAAGAATTGGAACTAAAATTTGCCTCACAAAATAAATGTTGGTTACTAGAAAGAGAGAAATGGCAATCTTGGGACCCGGCTACTTTCCTCTAATATAGTAACATATTGTGTACATCTAAAGCCTTCCTACCATAGAGTATACAAAGGAACATAGATGGGCATATCTGCCCGATACTCTGGTCTTCTTTTCCACTAATTGTACTACTTTTATAATTTGGTTATGTCACTTGAAGATATGCTTCATTATTGTCCTCTTTTATATTTTTACCCCCTAACCTACCTCACTGCGGTGCTACTACTGTTCTACCTTTCTCTTGTTACCCGGTTCTATAATTCTAAGTTGTTGCTATAAATTTCTTGTTTATATTTAAAAATTTTCAATAAAAATAAATTGGTTAAAAAAAAAAAAAAATAGTAGGGAAACAAATGGAAAATGAAAAAAAAAAAAAAGATTGCAGTACAAAATGGTTTTAGCATGGGTCACAACTACCATATGTGGAGGGTAGAGCCCTCGGCTGGTCCAAACCTCTGGGCAGGGTCAGACTGGCTCACTGGAGGTACTGGTGTACCCATGTACTTAGTGGGCCAACAGGACCCCCACTGCTTATTTTAATAGGTTATGAAAGTCTGGTAACGGTTGACTCCTCCCCCTCGACCATGACCACAGGTGGTCAGGGACCTGCAGTACCATCATAATGATCGGTAAAAGCCTGGTTCCCCGATCATTATAAACATTGTTTATGGACAGGGTCCGCCCTCAGAGTATAATAATCAGAGGCCTAGGGCAGGTGATTAATGGGATCCTATCATTGGATACCTTTTTTTTTTTCTCGATAACACCTAGGAATAGCCTTAAGAAAGACTATTCTTTTCCTACCTTTAGATGTCTTCTCCGTGCCACCGTTTAGTAGAAAACCGGGTTTTCTTCGGTATGCAAATGAGTTCTCTCGCAGCACTGGGGGCGTCCCTAATGCTGCGAGAGAACTCTCCAGCGATACCTCCATCTTCTTCTAGAATGCCCTCTCTGTGAGTCTTCTTCCGTCCTGGGTTTTCAATTTTCTAGGCCTCGGGCTGTCTGCACATGCCAGGGCCACAAGATAATGGCTGCCACTATGGAGCATATTATACTGTGTGGGGACCACTGCGGAGTATATTGTACTTTATAGGGGGACACTGTGGAGCATATTATATTGTGAGGGGCCCCTTATTTACATCACACCCCATCTATTTTATAGCACACATGTGATATTATCTGATCTGCACTGGTTTGCCCCTAGACACCCCAGTCTGACACTGTCTTTGGGAACAGTTTCTGGAGAAGGGCAGGGCATCTATACCATCTTGTCAGAAATTTAAATTTCTAAAAGTGCACCAACTCGCACGATTTGAGGAGTTGGTTAGCTGGCAAACTAGATCCCATGACAAATATGTTAAAGTATGGGCCCGCTGGCGGAAGGGATTCAGGTAGTTGCTGAATATACTTATGTTCATATACTGTTAATCCTTACTTAACTGTTGTCCCCCCTCCCTCCTTACTTTCTTTTTTTTTGGGTGCAGCACGACCATCTGCGTATTAAGGTTCAACTGACTCTTTGTAACAACCTAACTCAACTTAGTTGAGCTTCTATGTTTATTATTTGCTTTTATATGCTTCACTTCAATAATGTCATTCATGGTTGTATTACGCTTTGTTTCTTTCTTTGCACTTATGGTGTGATCTGTCATGTTCAGTTGTAATACTCCAACATTTATTTGTCTGTCTATTATGACTGTTTATACAAAATTTTCAATAAAATGTGAATTAACAAAAAAAAAAAAAGAAATTTAAATTTCTTTTCCTGAGCGTGGCAGGCCATGGGAACTTTGTGATAGAAAAAGAAAATTTTCTGCCAGTCTTGGTCTGAGAGTTGAATTTGGTCCGTATGGATGACCTCTAGTTAAAGAGAGGCCAGATAGTTCTCAATGAGTATCGCAAAGAATTTCACATCATTATTTACGAAGGAGATGACTTTTATTGTGGTTGAGTGCGTTTGGGGACTAAAGGGGTACCCTCATCACAAAAGACGCGAGTTGGGGAATAAACATTTTGTAGAACTTTGCGGGGAGATCACCTAAGCCCTAATTATGAAACAATAGGAAATTTGGTGAAAATTTTGAAAAATATGCATTTTATAAAGTTTGAAATGATGTGCATTGCATACAGATAGTCAGACCGCCAAAATTATATCCTAAATCTCATGTCCCAGATCTCTGCTTTATGTCGGCATCAAACTTTAGTCACCCTTTTATTTTCTACGGACATTAGAAGGTTTACAAGTGAAACAACAATATTCAAAATTTTCAAGAATTTCCAAAACCCATTTTTTAGGACCATTGGGACTAATCCAGTTATGAAGGGGTTTTGAAAGACCCCTGTATTAGAAACCCCCATAAGTCACCCCATTTTCAAAACTGCACCCCTTAAATAAGCCAAAACAACATCTATCAAGTGACCAATGACCTTCTAACCGCCAAAGCCAAGCGCCATTACTCTGTCCTCCTCCTCCTTGACCTCTCCTCTGTCTTTGACACAGTTGACCACTCCCTCCTGTTAGAAATTCTCTCATCCCTTGGTATCTCGGACCTGGACCTTTCCTGGATCTCTTCATACCTCACTGACCGCACATTCAGTGTCTCCCATTCGCACACCACCTCCTCACCACGCCCTCTCTCTGTAGGTGTCCCCCAAGGCCCCGTCCTAGGACCCCTCCTGTTCTCCATCTACACCCTTGGCCTAGGCCAACTCATAGAATCTCATGGTTTTCAATACCATTGCTATGCCGATGACACCCAAATATACATCTCTGGACCAGACATGACCTCCCTGCTGGCCAGAGTTTCAGATTGCTTAGCGGTCGTAGCCTCCTTCCTCTCCTCCCGCTTTCTCAAACTGAACATGGAGAAAATGGAGTTCATCATTTTCACCCCACCCCATGTGGCCCCTCCACCTGACCCATCTATCAAAGTTAACAGAACCACAATTACCCCTGTCTCACAGGCCCGATGTCTTGGGGTAACCCTGGACTCTGACCTCCTGCTGACTCCAGCTCAAGAACATCTATCGAATCTGCTCCTTCCTCACCCCTGAAACTACCAAGATGCTTGTCTTAGCCTTCATAATCTCCCGCTTAGACTACTGCAACACCCTTCTCCATGGACTCCCAGCAAACACCCTCACCCCCTCCAGTCCACCTTAAGCTGTGCTGCTTCCTTAATCCACCTCACCCCCGATCTTCATCGGCTGCTCCCCTCTGCCGGTCCCTCCACTGGCTTCCTATAGCCCAGCGAATTGAGCTCAAGCTACTAACGTTAACATTCAAAGCGATCCACAACCTGTCCCCTCCATATATCTCTGAACTGCAGTCATGGCCAAAAGTTTTGAGAATGATACAAATATTAATTTTTACAAAGTCTACTGCTTCAGTTTTCCTAATGGCAATTTGCATATACTCCATAATGTTATAAAGAGTGATCAGCTTAACAGCAATTACTTGCAAAGTCAATATTTGCCTAGAAAATGAACTTTATCCCCCAAAACACATTTCAACATCATTGCAGCCCTGCCTTAAAAGGACCAGCTAACATCGTTTCAGTGATTGCTCCATTAACACAGGTGTGGGTGTTGATGAGGACAGGGCTGGAGATCAATCTGTCATGATTAAGTAAGAATGACACCACTGGACACTTTAAAAGGAGGCTGGTGCTTGGCATCATTGTTTCTCTTCTGTTAACCATGGTTATCTATAAAGAAACACGTGCAGTCATCATTGCACTGCACAAAAATGGCCTAACAGGGAAGAGTATCGCAGCTAGAAAGATTGCACCTCAGTCAACAATCTATCGCATCATCAAGAACTTCAAGGAGAGAGGTTCCATTGTTGGCAAAAAGGCTCCAGGGCGTCCAAGAAAGACCTGCAAGCGCCAGGACCGTCTCTTAAAAGTGTTTCAGCTGCGGGATCAGGCTACCAGCAGTGCAGAGCTTGCTCAGGAATGGCAGCAGGCAGGTGTGAGTGCATCTGCAGGCAGGTGTGAGTGCATCTGCACGCACTGTGAGGCGGAGACTCTTGGAGCAAGGCCTGGTCTCAAGGAGGACAGCAAAGAAGCCACTTCTCTTCAGAAAAAACATCAGGGACAGACTGATATTCTGCAAAAGGTACAGGGAGTGGACTGCTGAGGACTGGGGTAAAGTCATTTTCGATTGTTTGGGACATCTGGAAAACAGCTTATTCGGAGAAGATGAGGTGAGTGCTACCACCAGTCTTGTCTCATACCAACTGTAAAGCATCCTGAAACCATTCATGTGTGAAATGGGGCAATTGGCACAAGCCTCATGGGGTGTTTTACCTTCCTCTGCATCAAGACTGTAAGGATTGTAGGTTTATAGGTTGGACTTGGACTGATGTCTCTATCCATCTTCATCTACTATAAACTATGTTCACAATGTACTATACTGTGTTACTATACTGTGTACTATACTGTGGTACTATACTGTGTACTATACTGTGGAACTATACTGTGTACTATACTGTGGTACTATACTGTGTACTATACTGTGGTACTATACTGTGCTACTATACTGTTTACTATACTGTATACTATACTGTGTACTATACTGTGGTACTATACTTTATACTCTACTGTGTGCTATACTGTGGTACTATACTGTGGTACTATACTTTATACTATACTGTGTACTATACTGTGGCACTATACTGTCTACTATACTGTGGTACTATACTGTGTACTCTACTGTGGTACTATACTGTGGTACTATACTGTCTACAATACTGTATACTATACTGTGGTACTATACTGTGGTACTATACTGTATACTATAATGTGTACTATACTGTGTACTATACTGTGGTACTATACTGTGTACTATACTGTGGTACTATACTGTCTACTATACTGTGGTACTATACTGTATACTATACTGTATACTATACTGTGTACTATAATGTGGTACTATACTGTGTACTATACTGTGGTACTATACTGTGGTACTATACTGTGGTACTATACTATTGTACTATACTGTGTACTATACTGTGGTACTATACTGTATACTATACTGTGGTACTATACTGTGGTACTATACTGTGTGCTATACTGTGGTACTATACTGTGGTACTATACTGTGTGCTATACTGTGGTACTATACTGTGTACTATACTGTGGTACTATACTGTGTACTATACTGTGGTACTATACTGTGGTACTATACTGTATACTATACTGTGGTACTATACTGTGTACTATACTGTGGTACTATACTGTGTTACTATACTGTGGTACTATACTATGTACTATACTGTATACTATACTGTGGTACTATACTGTATACTATACTGTGGTAGTATACTGTGTAGTATACTGTGGTACTATACTGTGTTACTATACTGTGGTACTATACTGTGTACTATACTGTGGTACTATACTGTGTACTATACTGTGGTACTATACTGTGGTACTATACTGAGGTACTATACTGTGATATACTGTGGTACTATACTGTGGCACTATACTGTGGTACTATACTGTGTACTATACTGTGTACTATACTGTGGTACTATACTGTATACTATACTGTGTACTATACTGTGTACTATACTGTGGTACTATACTGTGTACTATACTGTGTACTATACTGTGGTACTATACTGTGGTACTATACTGTGTACTATACTGTGGTACTATACTGTGTACTATACTGTGGTACTATACTGTGGTACTATACTGTGTACTATACTGTGGTACTATACTGTATACTATACTGTGGTACTATACTGTGTACTATACTGTGGTACTATATTGTATACTATACTGTGGTACTATACTGTGGTACTATACTGTGTACTATACTGTGGTACTATACTGTGTTACTATACTGTGGTACTATACTGTGTACTATACTGTGGTACTATACTGTGGTACTATACTGTATACTATACTGTGGTACTATACTGTGATATACTGTGGTACTATACTGTGTACTATACTGTGTACTATACTGTGGTACTATACTGTATACTATACTGTGGTACTATACTGTATACTATACTGTGGTACTATACTGTGGTACTATACTGTGGTACTATACTGTATACTATACTGTGGTACTATACTGTGGTACTATACTGTGGTACTATACTGTGTACTATACTGTGGTACTATACTGTATACTATACTGTGGTACTATACTGTATACTATACTGTGGTACTATACTGTGGTACTATACTGTGGTACTATACTGTGTACTATACTGTGGTACTATACTGTATACTATACTGTGGTACTATACTGTATACTATACTGTGGTACTATACTGTGTACTATACTGTGGTACTATACTGTATACTATACTGTGGTACTATACTGTATACTATACTGTGGTACTATACTGTGTACTATACTGTGGTACTATATTGTATACTATACTGTGGTACTATACTGTGGTACTATACTGTGTACTATACTGTGGTACTATACTCTGTACTATACTGTGGTACTATACTGTGGTACTATACTGTGATGTACTGTGGTACTATACTGTGATACTATACTGTGGTACTATACTGTGTACTATACTGTGGTACTATACTGTGGTACTATACTGTGTACTATACTGTCTACTATACTGTCTACTATACTGTGGTATTATACTGTCTACTATACTGTGGTACTATACTGTATACTATACTGTGTACTATAATGTGGTACTATACTGTGTACTATACTGTGGTACTATACTGTGGTACTATACTATTGTACTATACTGTGTACTATACTGTGGTACTATACTGTATACTATACTGTGGTACTATGCTGTATACTATACTGTGGTACTATACTGTGTACTATACTGTGGTACTATACTGTGTACTATACTATGATACTATACTGTGTACTATATTGTGGTACTATACTGTATACTATACTGTGGTACTATACTGTGTACTATACTGTGGTACTATACTGTGGTACTATACTGTGTACTATACTGTGGTACTATATACTGTATACTATACTGTGGTACTATACTGTGTACTATACTGTGGTACTATACTGTGGTACTATACTGTGTACTATACTGTGGTACTATACTGTGTAGTATAATGTGTACTATACTGTGGTACTATACTGTATACTATACTGTGGTACTATACTGTATACTATACTGTGTACTATACTGTGGTACTATACTGTGGTACTATACTGTGTACTATACTGTGGTACTATACTGTGGTACTATACTGTGATACTATACTGTGGTACTATACTGTATACTATACTGTGGTACTATACTGTGGTACTATACTGTGTACTATACTGTGGTACTATACTGTGGTACTATACTGTATACTATACTGTGGTACTATACTGTGGTACTATACTGTGGTACTATACTGTGGTACTATACTGTGTACTATACTGTGGTACTATACTGTGGTACTATACTGTGGTACTATACTGTATACTATACTGTGGTACTATACTGTGGTACTATACTGTGTACTATACTGTGGTACTATACTGTGTACTATACTGTGTACTATACTGTGGTACTATACTGTGGTACTATACTGTATACTATACTGTGGTACTATACTGTGATATACTATGGTACTATACTGTGTACTATACTGTGGTACTATACTGTGGTACTATACTGTGTACTATACTGTGGTACTATACTGTGTACTATACTGTGGTACTATACTGTGGTACTATACTGTGTACTATACTGTGTACTATACTGTGATATACTATGGTACTATACTGTGTACTATACTGTGGTACTATACTGTGGTACTATACTGTGATATACTATGGTACTATACTGTGTACTATACTGTGGTACTATACTGTGTACTATACTGTGGTACTATACTGTGTACTATACTGTGGTACTATACTGTGGTACTATACTGTGTACTATACTGTGGTACTATACTGTGGTACTATACTGTATACTATACTGTGGTACTATACTGTGGTACTATACTGTGTACTATACTGTGTACTATTGTCAGGATACGGAGTCGCCGCGGTCTCCTTGCTGCGCGGCGTCTCCCTGGGAGACGTGTTAGGAGTTCTATTGGGTGTGCTTAGGTCATTAAGGGTTAATCTTTTCCTTGATCTCAGTCTCCATGCCGTTAGCCATCAGGTGTGTTCTCTGCTGCTATTTAATCCCCACCCAGGCATGGATCCTTACCAGCCATTCACTTTGTGTTTCCTGGTCCCCCTGCTCAGTCTGATTCCCTGTCTGTTTGTATTCCATATGTCTCTTGGTTTTTAGACCCGGCTTGTATTTTTGGCTATCCCTTGTCTTTTGATTCGGTACCTTTATTATATCTCCTGGCTCGACCTCTTGCTCGTCTGACCTCGCCTTCTCTTCTGTATCTTGCTGGGACTTGTGGTCCTCCCTGGTTCCATGCTGTTTAGTCTTTTGTTTTGCATTGCAGTTACACTGTGCTTTCTGTTCAGGTGTGACCCCCGTGACTCCAGTCCCTAGGACTTTCAGGGCCTCCTCTTCCCTTATCCTAGCCGCCGGGATAGAAGTGTAGGAGTCGCGGTAGGCGCACTTCAATTAGGAAGTGCATTGGTCTGCCTCATCTCAGATATTACAGCATAGTTATAGCTGCAGGGCCTGCGACCCCTTTTGTCATTAGTTGCACAGTGTTGCTTTCCCAGCTGTGTCACTTTGCACTGCCTGACCCTGACTCCAATCCTTACAACTATACTGTGGTACTATACTGTGGTACTATACTGTATACTATAATGTGGTACTATACTGTGTACTATACTTTGTACTATACTGTGGTACTATACTGTGGTACTATCCTGTGGTACTATCCTGTGGTACTATACTGTGTACTATACTGTGTACTATACTGTGGTACTATACTGTGTACTATACTGTGGTACTATACTGTGTACTATACTGTGGTACTATACTATGGTACTATTGTCAGGATACGGAGTCGCCGCGGTCTCCTTGCTGCGCGGTGTCTCCCTGGGAGACGTGTTAGGGTGAATTCACACTGAGTAAACGCTAGCTTATTCTGAACGTAAAACACGTTCAGAATAAGCGGCGTCTAAAGCAGCTCCATTCATCTCTATGGGAGCGGGGATACGAGCGCTCCCCATAGAAATGAATGGGCTGCTTCTTTCACTCCGTGCAGTCCCATTGAAGTGAATGGGGAGTGCCGGCGTGTACGCTCCGTCATGAGCAGAGCTTGCCGTATACCTTTATTATATCTCCTGGCTTGACCTCTTGCTCGTCTAACCTCGCCTTCTCTTCTGTATCTTGCTGGGACTTGTGGTCCTCCCTGGTTCCGTGCTGTTTAGTCTTTTGTTTGGCATTGCATTTACACTGTGCTTTCTGTTTAGGTGTGACCCCGTGACTCCAGTCCCTAGGACTTTCAGGGCCTCCTCTTCCCTTATCCTAGCCGCCGGGATAGAAGCGTAAGGAGTCGTGGTAGGCGCACTTCAATTAGGAAGTGCATTGGTCTGCCTCATCTCAGATACTACAGCATAGTCATAGCCGCAGGGCCTGCGACCCCTTTTGTCATTAGTTGCACAGTGTTGCTTTCCCAGCTGTGTCACTTTGCACTGCCTGACCGTGACTCCAATCCTTACATAATGGCTGGCCCTTACCCTAGACAGGCCGCCCGGCGGTTTAGTATGGATGCCGAACACTCCGTAACTGACCGCCTGGACGAACTGTCAAGACAGGTGCAGGGCATGGCTGGGTTAATTAACCAAGTCTCGCAGCGTCTGGAGGCTTTGCCTGATCCAGCATCAGCCGCTGCAGATTCTTCGATTCAAACACCAGTTTTTCCCACATTGAATACCCGTCAGGATCCTAAAATGCTCTTGCCTGACCGTTTTGACGGTAAACCAGACAGATTCCGAACATTTCGGGAATCTTGCCATTTATTTTTTCATTTTAATTTCCTTCATTCTGAAGCAGAGCAGGTGGCGCTGGTGGTGTCCCTTCTACGAGGGTCACCACAGGACTGGGCCTTGGCTCTACCTGCTGGAGCTCCTGAATGGATGTCGTTAAATACATTTTTTCAAACATTAGGTCAGATTTATGATGACCCTAATAGAGTTGCCTTGGCCGAGTCCCATCTGTTGTCTATTCAGCAGGGAGTTAGAACTGCCGAGGACTATTGTACGGACTTTCGTCAGTGGAGCTCTCAGTCAGGGTGGACAGACAGACCTTTGTTAACCCTTTTTAGACAAGGCTTATCTGATGCTGTAAAAGATGCTCTAGTAAGTCATCCAGTCCCTGAAAATCTAGGAGACTTTATGTCCTTGGCTATTTCTATTGATAGGAGGCTTAGGGAAAGGCGTAGAGAGAAATTAAGCAAACCTGGGTCCTCAGCTAAATCCTGGTCTGTCCTTTCGGAACCTATACCTCCTTCTGCTGTTCCTACCTCAGTGCCGCACCTCCCATGAGGCGACCTGAAGCGAGTGCTTCAGGCGGCACCATGCCAGGGCCTCAGGGAGGGCGGCATTTTTCCTAACCTAAGCCAGTCCAGGACAAGCTGTCCTGGACTGGCTTAGCACGGAGCGGTGGTTTGGGGAGGCCACTGGAGCAGCACTGCTCCGGCAGCCTCCCCTCACGCTCAGGCAGAGAGCAGGCAGTCTCCGGGCCTACTCTCTGCCAGTGAACGGGGCTAAGCCCCGCCCCTTTATTCGACCACGCCCCCGATCCCCGGCCACGCCCCCAATCCACCGGCCACGCCCCCGATCCGCCCCCTCCTCCCGGCGGGGGGGGGGCGGCTTTCTGCAGTTAGCTCGGGCGGCGAAAGGGGAAGGTTCACCCCTGGTGACGTGTATGTAGCGGAGCCGTCTGTGTGTGACATGTATGTAGCGGAGCCGTCTGTGTGTGACGTGTATGTAGCGGAGCCGTCTGTGTGTGACGTGTATGTAGCGCAGCCGTCTTTGTGTGACGTGTATGTAGCGGAGGAGTCTGTGTGTGTGACGTGTATGTAGCAGAGCAGTCTGTGTGTGACGCATATGTAGCGGAGCCATCTTTGTGTGACGTGTATGTAGCGGAGCCGTGTGTGTGTGACGTGTATGTAGCGGAGGAGTCTGTGTGTGTGATGTGTATGTAGCGGAGCCGTGTGTGTGTGACGTGTGTAGCGCAGCTGTCTGTGTGTGACATTTATGTAGTGGAGCCGTGTGTGTGTGACTTGTATGTAGCGGAGGAGTCTGTGTGTGTGACGTGTATGTAGCGCAGCCGTGTGTGTGTGACGTGTATGTAGCGGAGCCGTGTGTGTGTGACGTGTATGTAGCGGAGCCGTGTGTGTGTGACGTGTATGTAGCGGATCCGTGTGTGTGTGACGTGTATGTAGCGGAGCCGTGTGTGTGTGACTTGTATGTAGCGGAGGAGTCTGTGTGTGTGACATGTATGTAGCGGAGCCGTGTGTGTGTGACGTGTATGTAGCGGAGCCGTGTGTGTGTGACCTGTGTAGCGCAGCTGTCTGTGTGTGACATGTATGTAGTGGAGCCGTGTGTGTGTGACTTGTATGTAGCGGAGGAGTCTGTGTGTGTGACATGTATGTAGCGGAGCCGCGTGTGTGTGACGTGTATGTAGCGGAGCCGTGTGTGTGTGACGTGTATGTAGCGGAGCCGTGTGTGTGTGACGTGTATGTAGCGGAGCCGTGTGTGTGTGACGTGTATGTAGCGGAGCCGAGTGTGTGTGACGTGTATGTAGCGGAGCCGAGTGTGTGTGACGTGTATGTAGCGGAGCCGTGTGTGTGTGAAGTGTATGTAGCGGAGGAGTCTGTGTGTGACGTGTATGTAGCATAGCCATCTGTCTGTGACATGTATGTAGTGGAGCCTTCTGTGTGTGATGTGTATATAGCAGAGCTATCTGTGTGTGACATGTATGTAGCTGAGCCGTGTGTGATGTGTATGTAGCGGAGCCGTGTGTGTGTGTCGTGTATGTAGCGGAGCCGTGTGTGTGTGTCGTGTATGTAGCGGAGCCGTCTGTGTGTGACATGTATGTAGCGCAGCCGTCTGTGTGTAACGTGTATGTAGCGCAGCCGTCTGTGTGTGACATGTATGTAGCGGAGCCGTCTGAGTGTGAGGTGTATGTAGCGGAGCCGTCTTTGTGTGACGTGTATGTAGCGGAGCCATGTGTGTGTGACGTGTATGTAGGGGAGCCGTCTGTGTGTGACATGCGTTTTTTTTTTTTTTTAAATAGGCCGTTACGGGCCCTATTCACTTGCTGATCCTGGCTGGGCCAGGATCGGCAAGTGACATCGCGGGCACTACAAACACTATCATTATACTCAGCGGACCAGGAGAGGTAAGGGAACCTAAAAAATACTGTTACTTACCTCTCCACGATCCTGCCAGGCCTCCGTCATTCGTGTCTGACGTCTCTGACGTCACATGACTCGGGCCTGCTTCCCGGGTCATGTGACGTCTGACGTCATTAAAGCAGAAGAAGAGCGGCGGCCGACAGCCTAGGAGCCGTGGGACAGGTAAGCAACTGTTTCCGTTTTTTTAATGTTTTTATTCCCCCGGGTCTCCGATTATTATACTCTGGGGTCTGAAAAGACCCCAGAGTATAATAATTGTTTATGGGTGTCCACAGTGGGACATCATACTGTGTGCAGGGGACACTATGGGGGTTTATACTGTCTGCAGGCGCCACTATGGGGTATAATACTGTGTGCAGGGACCACTAAGGGACATAATACTGTGTGCAGGGGCCACTATGGGGTATAATACTGTGTGCAGGGACCACTAAAGGACATAATACTGTGTGCAGGGACCACTATTGGGGATAATACTGTGTGCAGGGGCCACTAAGGGACATAATACTGTGTGCAGGGCTTACTAAGGGACATAAGGGGGGTCGGTCGAGGTCTTCGGCGCTGGTGTCATTTGGGGGGGGGGCTCATGTCAAAAGTTCGCCACGGGGCCCCGCCATTCCTATTTACGCCACAGGGAGCCGTGTGTGTGTGACGTGTATGTAGCGGAGCCATGTGTGTATGATGTGTATGTAGCTGAGCCGTGTGAGGTGTATGTAGCGGAGCCGTCTTTGTGTGACATGTATGTAGCGGAGCCGTCTGCGTGTGAGGTGTATGTAGCGGAGTCGTCTTTGTGTGACGTGTATGTAGCGCAGTCGTGTGTGTGTGATGTGTATAGAGCGGAGCTATCTGTGTTTGACATGTATGTAGCAGAGCTGTGCGTGTGTGACATGTATGTAGCAGAGCTGTCTGTGTGTGACGTGTATGTAGTAGAGCTGTGTGTGACGTGTATGTAGCAGAGCTGTCTGTGTGTGATGTATATATAGCAGAGCTATCTGTGTGTGATGTGTATGTAGCAGAGCTATCTGTGTGTGACGTGTATATAGCAGAGCTGTGTGTGACGTGTATGTAGTAGAGCTGTCTGTGTGTGACGTGTATATAGCAGAGCTGTGTGTGACGTGTATGTAGTAGATTTGTCTGTGTGACTTGTATATAGCAGAGCTGTCTGTGTGACGTGTACTGTATGTAGCAGAGCTGTGTGTGTGTGACATGTATGTAGCAGAGCTATCTGTGTGTGACGTGTATGTAGGGGAGCCATCTGTGTGACGTGTATGTAGTGGAGCGTCTGTGTGCAAGGTGTATGTAGCGGAGCTGTCTTTGTGTGACGTGTATGTAGCAGAGCCGTTTGTCTGTGTGACATGTATGTAGCGGAGCCGTCTTTGTGTGACGTGTATGTAGCAGAGCCGTGTTTGTGTGTGACGTGTATGGAATGGAGCTATCTGTGTGTGACAAGTATATAGCAGAGCTGTGTGTGTGTGACATGTATGTAGCAGAGCTGTCTGTGTGACGTGTATGTAGTAGAGCTGTGTGTGTTGTGTATGTAGTAGATTTGTCTGTGTGACGTGTATGTAGCACAGCTGTGTGTGTGAAGTGTATATAGTGGAGCTGTGTGTGACGTGTATATAGCGGAGCTGTCTGTATGATGTATATCTTCCTTGCACCTGCCCCTCCCCTATGCTCCTTCCATATATAATAGACTGAGTTACGCCCTATGGGCTCCTCTGCCACTCACACGGGGGACACACACCGGACATAGTCTTCACCCACCTTTGAATTCTCTCCCCCTGCCTGTATCACCTCACTCATCTTCTCCATTCCACCACCACAAACTGTTATTTAAAGGGGTTGTCCCATCATTAGGCTCCTATCTATACTGCAAGTTTATGTGGATTTAAGACTTTTCCTAAATACATTGCTTTATCAAAACTGCTTTGTTTGGCTGCTATCTTAATTTATTCACTTCATTGTTTACACTCTGTTTCTATGGCCTTTGGGATTATCTGCTCATTTGTCAAGTGATGTAGCTGCCTGCTCTCAGGGAGGAGGGGCTGAGAGCAGCTCTGAGCTATTTGTGTCTGATAAGTAGCGGAGCTTCTCAGATAGAGGAGGTGAGAGCTCCGGGATTTCTGAGCTCTCATCAGTCGGTTTAATTGAATTTGGCTGATAAGGGCTGAGCTAGGGAGTCCGTTACCTCTGTATGTAACGCAAACTGACTCAAATCCAGCTCTGCTACATCAGCTTCACACTGTGGTAATTCATTTACAACCAATCCCGTGCAAGTGAAACCCCGCCCACCTATGTGCCGTGAAAAGCAGGAAGTGAAGAGAGCACAACAGCCTGCAGGTTAGTGACCAGAGGAGCCTTCCCTTCTGCCTTTAACCCCTTCAGGACCAGGCCTTATTTTTTAAAACTGATTTTATAGGGCAATAACTTTGAGACACTACAACTTACACAAGTGATTTTGAGATTGTTTTCTCGTGACACATTGCACTTCATGTTAGTGGGAAACAATGAGCAATGTTTTGTATTTATTTATTTAAAAAAAAATTAGAAAAATGTTATAGAATTTATAGAAATTTATAGAATTTGGAAAAAATTGCAATTTTCAAAATGTGAAGTTCTCTGCCTTTCAGACAGATAGTCATACCGCCAAATCCATGAATAAATATTATCTGCCATATCTCTGATTTATATCGCATCATCGTTCTTTGGATATTCTAAATCTTACAAGTGTAACAGCGACTTCCAGATTTACAAGAAAATTTCCCAAACTAATTTTTAGGGACCCCTTCAGTTCTGACAGAGATGATAAAGGCCTATAGAATAGAACCCCCTCTGGACCCCTCAAATACCGTATATACTCCAGTAGAAGCCGACTTTTTCAGCACCATTTTTATGTTGAAAATACATTTTTATACTTGAGTCAGGGTCCACAGAGCACAGAAAACTTCAAGGACCTGCATAAATTAAACGAAGAAGGAGGTCCTTTAGTGCTACTGCTCTGTGATTGGCTTGCCATGTAAGGTCACGTAGGTCCTGTAGCCACTAGAACAGGGGTCGGCAACCCCTGGCACGCGTACCAAGAGTGACACGCGAGGCATATTTTGCTGGCACGGCAGCCAGCCTGCAACTTTCATACACAAAATTGAAAGGGAGAGAGAGCGTCCCTTCAGTGCTCTGCTAGAGCTGAGGTGTAGGACACGCCCCCTTCTCTCACTGCCCACCAATCAGAGGTGAGCCTCTCACTGCAAAGGATAAGGGCTCCCTGGACCTGCTGCTACACGTGAGGAGGAGAGGAAGCAAAGTGAAAGCAAACACAACACCAGGTACATGTGTGTTACTAACTATTCTCATTAATGTCCGGCATTTGGGGTTACTACTTTAGTTTTAGTAACTCCATGTGCCTCACATTAATAGCAGTTAACCCCATCATGTCCCTCACATTAACCCCTGTGTGGCTCACATAAGGGTTACTGATATGTGAGACATATGGAGGTACTAATAAAGGACCTATATAATGAAGATATTCACTTATTATCTCCATATGTCTCACATATCAGTGTCAATTATGTAAAGCACACAGGGGGTTAATGTGAGGGACATGATGGGGTTAACTGCTATTAATATGAGGCACATGGAGTTGTATCCTGCAATGCACATGACCAGGCTCTTTACCTACAACTGTGGATAAAAGTACAGACCTATATATTTCAATTGACCCATATATACAGCCATTCTTTTTGTGGCTGTGTATCTGGGCCAAATTGAAGATCTGAAAACTATTGAGCAGGTCCTATATCTGTCCTATACATACCCTATATCAGTCCTATACGTCTCCTATATCAGTCCTATACGTCTCCTATATCTGCCCTATACATCCCCTATATCTGTCCTATACATCTCCTATATCTGTCCTATACATACCCTATATCTGTCCTATACATACCCTATATCTGTCCTATACATACCCTATATCTGTCCTATACATACCCTATATCTGTCCTATACATACCCTATACATCCCCTATATCTGTCCTATACATCCCCTATATCTGTCCTATACATCCCCTATATCTGTCCTATACATCCCCTATATCTGTCCTATACATACCCTATATCTGTCTGCATTTGCAGCCCTGTCAATTAATTTTTAATGTATAGGTCAGTGAAAACCACATGCGTGCCACTTGTATGCAGAAGGCTTAAGGCTGAGGCCCCACGTTGCAGATTTTCATGCGGTTTATTTCAACCAAAGCTAAACATGGCTACAGAAGGAATGGGAAATATATTGAAAGCTTCTTATACTACTCCCTTCTGCTCAATCTACTCCTGGCTTAGGCTCAGAAAAACACAGCAAAATATGTAGCAAAAAAAGCTGTGTTCCCTGTGCCTCAGCCTTAGGCTAAAGCCCCACGTTGCAGAAACAGCTTTTTTTTTGTTGCAGCTTTTGCTGGTTTTTTTTTAGCCGAAGCCAGGAGTAGATTGAGCAGGAGGGAGACATATAAGAAGCTCCCTATATATCTCCCGTTCCTTTTCTAGCCATTCTTGGCTTTGATGGAAAAAAAAACGCAGCTAAATCTGCAATAAAAAAAAGCTGCATTTTTGTAATGTGGGGCCTCAGCCTTAGTGTGATTCTATTGGGTGGTGACACTGTAACTAGATGCAATTATAGCCAAATCCAGTTCCTGGGCACCAGTGCGGCCACCTTGTTGAAAGTGTGACCCCGATTAATTCCTGGCTGGGGTTTTGCTGTTACTGCACTGCCAGGAACTAAAAATGACTGAAATTAATCTGCGTTTCACTTAGGGAGCGTTCACACTACCGTCTGTGTCCGACAGCTAGTGTCCACTGCTAATGTCTGTTCAAAATCTTGTGCGGATATTAGTATCGGACACTAGCTGTGTCTGTGACATTTTGCATTGATTTAAATGGACATCGGGTGCGTTCGTTTACTGTCCATGGGTGTCCTTAAGTGTCCGTTCCCAAAGATCTCCGACTTTTCAAGCGGACAGTAAAATGTCGGGTTTTGCTGTCCGCTTGAAAAGTCGGACATCTTTGGGAACGGACAGTTAAGGACAGGCACGGAGTGTAAAAGAACGCACCCGATGTCCATTTAAATCAATGCAAAATGTCACAGACACAGCTAGTGTCCGATACTAATATCCGCACAAGATTCTGAACGGACATTAGCAGCGGACACTAGCTGTCAGACACCGACAGTAGTGTGAACGCTCCCTTACAGAATACTGAAGTTACTAACAGCCGAGGACTGGATGGTACATTGTGTGTCAGCTCTTTACAGGTATGACCTCACTCTGCTCCCAGTCACATACATTACCACTAATTGTGGGTTACGCATGTACTTACATTGCTTCTAATGGAAAAGAACATGTGTATCCAGGCAAATAGTGGTGAGCGCATGTGGCTGGGAGCGCAGTATGACAGCACCCCTATGATGTGGTTTGTGCTATATGACTTTAGTGTAGGTGTCGTCAGCTTTACAATTATTGCCCGGCACTCCGAGGACCTCATCTTTGATTTTTTAATTTAAATCGGCACGCCGAACAAAAAGGTTGCCTACCCCTGCCCTAGAATATAACATCTGCAGATAAGTCAGTGGCCAGGATTCATTGTGTCTTATAGAAGATGTCTGTCGTATGGAGGAGAGGAAGCTACAGGAAAGTGAAAGTGAAACACACAGGTATTAAGGTCAGTCATTTGGGGTTATCAATTTAGTTTCAGTAACTCCATGTACCTCACATTAATAGCAGTTACCCCATCATGTCCCTCATATTAACCCCTGTGTGCCCCATATAAGGGTCACTAATATGTCAGACACATGAGGGTACTAATATAGAACCTTAATTATGAAGATACCTAATTTTTACCTCCATATGTCCCACATATCAGTAACTCTTATGTGAGGGACATGATGGGGTTAACTGCTATTACTATGAGGCCCATGGAGTTACTAAGCTGCAATACACATGACCAGACATTTATCTGCAATGGTGGATCCCCCCCCCCCCCAGGCTTTCCCAGTTTTCTGTGGTAAAATTAGGGGTCACGGCTTATATTCGGGTTGGCTTATACTCCAATATATACGGTAATTCAAAACATTTGGGAAGTTTGTGAACTCTTTAAGCATTTCACATGAATGAAAACAATATGGAGGTGAAATTTAGACATTCAATTTTTTTTCACTAATAAATTCATTTTGCCCTAAAATTACCATATTTTTCAGACTACAAGTTGCACTTTTTTTCCCCAAAATTTGGGAGGATGTCGCGGGCCCCAGCACTTGTCCCGGTGGCTAAAACCCTCCCTGGCATTCGCCGTTCTATTACAGCAGATGACCGGTCTCTAAGGATAATGGTGGCCACTCTACTGCAGAACGGTCACCATAGCAACCGGGTCTCTGCTGTACCGTACGGCGGAGACGCCGGAGCTAATGCCCACGGTCAAAGTCTTGTCATAGGAATATTACTATTGTGACTGGTCATAGACTAGCCGCAACAGTAATGTATAGAATCTCCCATAGACTGCAATACACTTGTATTGCAGTGTATCGGACTTGCAATCAAATGATTGGGGGTTCAAGCCCCCTTGAGGGCTAATAAAATAGTTAAAAAAAAAAAAAAAAGTTTTTTAAAAAATATAATAAAAAAATAAATAAAAGTTCTAACTTACCTCCTTTCCCTAGAAAACATATAAAACTAGAAAATTACTGTGACGCACATACACACTAGGTATCTCTGGTATTAGCCCAGTATAATAATATTTTTCCTGTACAGCAAATATCAAAATCAAAAGTGCCAAACCACCGTTTTTTTTTAGCATTTTGCCTTTGATTTAAATAGAAAGTTATCTAAGCAGTAGACATTGCCCAAAACAGTAAGAACTAAAAGTACATCTGACCCCGCAAAAAAAAAAAACGCCTCATGCATCCCCCATAAAGCTGCGGGGTCACCTGTCAATGTGGCAAAACTACAACTCTCATATATTAAATATTTTCCCATTTTTTGCTTCAACATTCTCTAAAACCTAGGTGCGACTTATGGTCCGAAAAATACCGTAACACACTCACAAAGGGTTCAAGGAGATGATGTATCTCATAGATTGTTGTGCAATTTCTCCAGAGCACATGTAGGTGTAAACTTTGGGCAGACGGCAGCGCGGAAGGGAAGGAGCGACACTGGCGGTATGAAAAGCAGATTGTGCTGGAATAGTTTTCGGTGCCATGTCATTTCAGGACCCCTAACGTACCAATACAATGGGAATCCCCCAAAAGTGACCCCATTTTGGAAAATACACCTCTCACAGAATTCATCAAGAGGTATAGTGGGCATTTTGACCCTGTAGCCGTTTCACAGATATTACTAGCTTTGTGTAGTTTGCAAATTAATAAAACATCACTTTATCCCCAAAGTTTTCACTTTCACAAGGGGTTAAATGAGAAAAACCTCCTCCACAGCCAAAAGGTTCTGGTATGAAACCTGCAAATGGCTTTGTAATCCCGTTCCCTACACACGAATCTGTAAATAAAACATTGAAACTGGCTCTTGTCTCATAAATATTTCATATTAGGGGCAACACGGTGGCTCAGTGGTTAGCACTGCAGCCTTGCAGCACTGGAGTCCTGAGTTCAAATCCTGCCAGGAACAACATCTGCAAGGAGTTTGTATGTTCTCCCCGTGTTTGCGGGGGAGGGGGGGAAAGTACATTGTGATCCCTATATCATATATTTCACAATCTACATTTAAAAAATAAAAAAATTGATAATACAGATATAGTGAGAACTACGCCGTGCGCTTCTACGTCAACTTCAAAATTTAATTTTACAAGTCCTTGACGACCAATTTCCTTACGAAATTGAAGCAGAGGTTTGGGACACAGCGCACATAGATCTCGCCAAACACCATCCGGTTTTCTTAACCCCTTCCCGCCGATGGTATTTTTTGATTTTCGTTTTTCATTTTTGACTTCCCTCCTTCTAAACCCCATAACTTTTTTATTTCTCCGCTCCCAGAGACATATGAGGTCTTAATTTTTGCGGGACAAATTTTTCTTCATGATGCTACCATTAATTATTCTATATAATGTACTGGGAAGCAGGAAAAAAATTCAGAATGGGGCGGATTTGAAGAAAAAATGCATTTCTGCGACTTTCTTACGGGCTTTGGTTTTACGGCGTTCACTGTGCAACCAAAATGACCTGTCCCCTGTATTCTGTGTTTCGGTACGGTTCCAGGGATACCAAATTTATATGGTTTTATTTACATTTTGACCCCTAAAAAAAATTCCAAAACTTTGTTAAAAAATTTTTTTTCTAAATGTCGCCATATTCCGACGGCCGTAACTCTTTTATACGTCCGTGTACGGGGATGTATAGGGCGTCTTTTTTTGCGGGGCCGGGTGTACTTTTTAGTTCTACCATTTTCGGGAAATGTTATTGCTTTGATCACTTTTTATTCAAATTTTTATCAGAATCAAAACAGTGAAAAAACGGCGGTTTGGCACTTTCGACTATTTTTCCCGCTACGGCGTTTACCGAACAGGAAATTTTTTTTTTATAGATTTGTAGAGCGGGCGATTTCAGACGCGAGGATACGTAACATGTATATGTTTCACAGTTTTTAACTACTTTTATATGTGTTCTAGGGAAAGGGGGGTGATTTGAACTTTTAATACTTTTTACATTTTTTTATATATTTTTTTACTTTTTTTTTTTTTTTTTTTTTTTTTGCATTTATTAGACCCCCTAGGGGTGTCGAACCCCAGGGGGTCTGATCACTAATGCAATGCATTACAATGCTAATGCATTGCAATGCATTGCAAAAAATCATCCTTTCTTTTGCAGGCTGCATAGACCAGCCTGCAAAAGAAAGGATTTGCAGACAAGCCTGGGAGCCTTGTACAGGCTCCCGGCTGTCATGGCAACGGGACGTCGTCCCTGGAGCATGCTCCAGGAGCCGGCGATCCCGGCCAAAATGGCAGCGCCCATGCGCCGCCGGGAAAATGGCACCTTCGGCGCCTTTGGCGATCGCCATAGTTACAGACCCGACATGCGCCGTACTATTACGGCGCATGTCGGGAAGGGGTTAAAAACTGACAGTACAGTTCAGATTATAATAGGAAATTTAGGTATGAAATTGGCGCTTCTAGTTTTCAGATGGGTCAGTAATTTTAAAATTATTTTCCAATTCCACCCTTGTAAAGAGCAAATTCTGAGCTTTCGTTTCCTGAATTTGACTTTTTTTTGGACAATTTTAAAGCAAGATATCGCCAAAAAACCTTCAAAAAAAGCACAAGATCCGTTGCAAACCTGTGACAAGAGGTGTCTCCTATGACGTCCGCTCAGCACAAAGGATTCTGGGTAGCCACATCCAGTCTATAAGGAGCAGATGGCAGACAATTTGCCACAACATCCTCAGCTTTGAGCTGCAGTGCACTAGGCCATGGGATCGTGTTAATAAGGTCGACAACTTTTGCTACATTTGTGGTGAGTTTGTATTTGCTGCACAAAAAAAATGTTATGCCCATGATCTGCAAAGCCTATGAATTCTATTGTGGTTGCAAGGTTGGTGATCAAGGTAAAGCCTGAGCGCCTCATGTCTGTTGTAATACGTGTGCAGTGCACCTAAGGGAATGGATGAATCAGAAACGAATGTCTATGTCATTAATAGTGCCAATGGTATGGCGAGAACCAAAAGATCACACCACTGACTGTTACTTTTGTGCTACACCAAGTGCTCAAGGCATGACAGTGTCAAAGAGGAAAAAGGTTGTTTATCCAAACCTCCCATCGGCCCTTCGTCCAGTTCCCCATGGACCAGAGATACCTGTACCAGAGCCCTCAGACAACTGGAGCACTGAGGAGGAAGAAGCAGATGTTGTAGATCATCCAGTGGAGCAGGATGAATACTTTTGTGTTCCCAGTAGCTCAGAAGTCCATCTTGTTACACAACAGGAACTTGATGACCTTGTTCGAGACTTCGATCTTAGCAAAGCCAAAGCAGAACTCCTCACTTCACGTCTTCATGGGTGGAACCTACTTGCTACTGGAGTCAAGGTCACTTCATATCATCAGCGGCATCGACTTCTTGTAGATTTTTTTGCAATGAGCGGAAGAGTTTGCTTTTGCAAAAACCTTAATGGCTTGCTGGCAGCACTTGGAGTAGACCACAATCCAGATGAGTGGAGACTATTCATAGGTGCCGCAAAGGTGAACTTCTGTGCAACGGAGGTGACAAGCCTTCAATTCCAGTGGCTCCTGCAGCAGACACAAGAGACATACGATGCACTGAAGCATCTTTTGGAATGTATCCAGTACAGTTCATACAAGTGGAAAATATGTGGTGACTTGAAGGTAGTGGCGCTCTTACTGTGTATGCAGCTGGGATACAACAAGTTTTTGTGCTTTCTTTGTGAATGGGATAGCCGTGCAGACAGCAAGCAATATGTTGTGATAGACTGGCCAATGAGAAGAAACCTACAACCAGGAACAAAGAATGTGCTGCATGAACCCCTTGTGACAGGGAAAAGATCTTGCTGCCACCATTACACATAAAACTCGGACTCATGAAGATTTTCATAAAGTCCCTTCATCATGACAGTGAGTCGTTTCATTGCCGTAGACAAATGTTTCCATACCTGAGTGAAGCAAAGCTCAGGGAAGGCGGATTTATTAGTCCACAGATTCGGAATGTTATAGAAAGTGAACATTTCACTGAACTTCTAGCAGGAGTGGAAAAGGAGGCTCGGTGTTCTTTAAAAACGTTAACAATTTTCTTGGAAACTGGAAAGCGTCCAACTGTGTGGAAATTGTTGAAACCATGTTAGCAAATTTTAGAGACACGGGATGTCACATGTCTTTAACCCCTTCTTGACATCCCTTGTAATAGTACACAGGGGTGAACCTGCCCTTATCGCCGCCCGAGGCGGAAGACAGAAAGCCGCCCCACCCCCTGGAGGAGGGGGCGGAACGGAGGGGGCAGGGCAAAGTGAGGGGGCGGGCTTAGCGGCCTTCGCAGGCAGAGAGAGGACCTGCTCTCTGCCAGAGCGTGAGGGGAGGCCACTGGAGCAGCGCTGCTCCAGCGGCCTCCCCAATCCAAAGCTCGGTGCTAAGCCAGTCCTGGGGTGCCGGTGTTGCTAATGGGCAGCCCGGGGTCTGATCAGTGACCCCAGGTCTGCCCCATCACTTCCCCTCCACGTTCCTGGTTGATCCTGCCAAAATGGAAGCTGTCAGCCCGTGTGTCTGCTTCCTGTGCACTGCAATACACGTGAAAACAGCGTACATGTAGTTAAGCAGTGATCAGCCGTGCACTGCTTCAATACCCCATGAGGACAGAAAAAAAAAAGTAAAAAAAAAAATAAAGGTAAATAAATTTAAATAAGTTAAAAAAATAAATAAATAAAGCCCCAAAAATCCCATTTCCCCATATAAAATGTTTTATTATGTAAAATAAAGAAAGATAGAATAAAACATTACATATCTGCTATCACCGCGTCCGTTATTACCTGAAAAATAGAATTAAAACATTATTGAACCCGAACGACATTAAAAAAAAATGTAGAAAACCGCACAAAATAATGATTATTCACCACCTTTGCCTTACAAAATGTTCAATAAAAAGTAATCAAATGGTCAGATGAAAACCAAAATGGCACCAATAAAAAGCAGAGGTCTTCCCGCAAAAAATAAGCCCTCAACCAGCTCTGTCAACAGAAAAATAAAAATGTTATGCCTTCCAGAAGATGGCGGTGCAAAAATAATTGATTTTTTCCCCAGTATTGAATTTTATTCTGCACAAATAGCAGCGCATTAAAAAATCATACAAATGAGGTATCACCGTAACCGTACTGACCCGCAGAATAAAGGTAACATGCTACTTATACTGTACACTGCACACCGTAACCGTACCGACCCGCAGAATAAAGGTCACATGTTACTTATGCTGTACTCTGCACAGGAAAAAAAAAATGCTAAAAAGCAATGCCAGAATTGATGTTTTCTTTTACATCCCACCCAGAAAGAGTTAATAAAATGTAGTCAATAAGTTACCGGCCCCAAAATGGTGGCATTGAAAAGTAAATCTAATACCGCAAACAACAAGCCCTCATATGGCCACATTGCCAGAACATAAAAATACAAATCTAGCTTGTACAATGTGAAGACAAAAACCCCAAAAGTCACCAAATTATTAGGACATAAGTGGCAGCGACTAGAAGGAAATGTGTAAGCGGTGCGAGGGTTTTCAGGGGACCCCCCATATTTAGAGCTTATGAGCGATAATACACCAGCGCTGACCTCCCAGAATGCTCCTCTTCCCCGTCCGTGTCATAGAAGCTAGTGGGAAAATAGAATGGGATATGGTGTACCCAATTTACTGCGCACAGCTTACATATTCACTTCGGGGTTACTAATGCTCACTACATTACTTGATAAATTCTTTGAGGGGTGCGGTTTTCACAATGGGGTCACTTTCTAGAGGTTTCCGCTGTTTTGACTCCTCAAGGGCTTTGTAAATGCGACATGGTGCCTGAAACTGATCACAGCCAGATCTGCCCTCTAAAAGCTCCTTGGCGCACCTTCCCTTCTGCGTCTCGCTGTGTGTCCATATATTAGTTTTCACTCACAATGTCAGGAGAGTTGCCTAACAAATTGTGGGGCGCATTTTCTCCTTCAACCCCTTGTGAATGTGCAAATTCTAGGGCTAAACGAAAATATTAGTAAAACAAAATCAAATGTGTAAATTTCACCTCCATTTTGTCTTTATTCCTATTAAGCACTTATAGGGTTGAAATACTTGATAGATGTTGTTTTGGCTTATTTAAGGGGTGCAGTTTTGAAAATGCAGTGACTTATGGGGGTTTCTAATACAGGAGTCTTTCAAAACCCCTTCATAATTGGATTAGTCCCGTAAAAAAAATGGGCTTTGGAAAATTCTTGAAAATTTTGAATATTGTTGTTTCACTTGTAAACCTTCTAATGTCCATAAAAAATAAAAGGGCGACTAAAGTTTGATGCCGACATACAGTCCTATGAAAAAGTTTGGGCACCCCTATTAATCTTAATCATTTTTAGTTCTAAATATTTTGGTGTTTGCAGCAGCCATTTCAGTTTGATATATCTAATAACTGATGGACACAGTAATATTTCAGGATTGAAATGAGGTTTATTGTACTAACAGAAAATGCGCAATATGCATTAAACCAAAATTTGACCGGTGCAAAAATATGGGCACCTCAACAGAAAAGTGACATTAATATTTAGTAGATCCTCCTTTTGCAAAGATAACAGCCTCTAGTCGCTTCCTGTAGCTTTTAATCAGTTCCTGGATCCTGGATGAAGGTATTTTGGACCATTTCTTTCTACAAAACAATTCAAGTTCAGTTAAGTTTGATGGTCGCCGAACATGGACAGCCCGCTCTCAAATGATCTGAAAACAAAGATTGTTCAACATAGTTGTTCAGGGGAAGGATACAAAACGTTGTCTCAGAGATTTAACCTGTCAGTTTCCACTGTGAGGAACATAGTAAGGAAATGGAAGACCACAGGGACAGTTCTTGTTAAGCCCAGAAGTGGCAGGCCAAGAAAAATATCAGAAAGGCAGAGAAGAAGAATGGTGAGAACAGTCAAGGACAATCCACAGACCACCTCCAAAGAGCTGCAGCATCATCTTGCTGCAGATGGTGTCACTGTGCATCGGTCAACTATACAGCGCACTTTGCACAAATAGAAGCTGTATGGGAGAGTGATGAGAAAGAAGCCGTTTCTGCACGTACGCCACAAATAGAGTTGCCTGAGGTATGAAAAAGCACATTTGGACAAGGCAGCTTCATTTTGGAAACAAAAATTGAGTTGTTTGGTTATAAAAAAAGGCGTTATGCATGGCGTCCAAAAAGAAACAGCATTCCAAGAAAAACACATTCTACCCACTGTAAAATTTGGTGGAGGTTCCATCATGCTTTGGGGCTGTGTGGCCCAATGCCGGCATCGGGAATCTTGTTAAAGTTGAGAGTCGCATGGATTCCACTCAGTATCAGCAGATTCTTGAGAATAATGTTCAAGAATCAGTGACGAAGTTGAAGTTACGCCGGGGATGGATATTTCAGCAAGACAATGATCCAAAACACCGCTCCAAATCCTCAGGCATTCATGCAGAGGAACAATGACAATGTTCTGGAATGGCCATCCCAGTCCCCAGACCTGAATATCATTGAACATCTGTGGGATGATTTGAAGCGGGCTGTCCATGCTCGGCGACCATCTAACTTAACTGAACTTGAATTGTTTGTCCAAAATACCTTTATCCAGGATCCAGGAACTGATTAAAAGCTACAGGAAGCGACTAGAGGCTGTTATCTTTGCAAAAGGAGGATCTACTAAATATTAATGTCACTTTTCTGTTGAGGTGCCCATACTTTTGCACCGGTCAAATTTTGGTTTAATGCATATTGCACATTTTCTGTTAGTACAATAAACCTCATTTCAATCCTGAAATATTACTGTGTCCATCAGTTATTAGATATATCAAACTGAAATGGCTGTTGCAAATACCAAAATATTTAGAACTAAAAATGATTAAGATTAATAGGGGTGCCCAAACTTTTTCATAGGACTGTAAAGCAGAGATCTGGGACATGAGATTTAGGATATAATTTTGGCGGTCTGACTATCTGTATGTAATGCACATCATTTCAAACTTTATAAAATGCATATTTTTCAAAATTTTCACCAAATTTCCTATTTTTTTCAAAATTAAACACAAAACATATCGACCAAAATTTACCACTAACATGAAGTACAATGTGTTGCGAGAAAACAATCTCAAAATCACTTTGGTAAGTTAAAGCGTTCCAAAGTTATTGCCACATAAAGTGACATGTCAGTTTTGAAAAATCGAGCTTGGTCAGGAAGTCAAAAATTGGCATCGGCAGGAAGGGGTTAAAACTACACTTCCTATATTCTCACTTGGACTTTGATAAGGTCAATGCCATGTTTCTGACTAATTGACCAATAATCCTGGGTGACTGTCGTCAGAAACTGTCAGGATACGGAGTCGCCGCGGTCGCCTTGCTGTGTTAGGAGTTCTATTGGGTGTGCTTAGGTGATTAAGGGTTAATCTTTTCCTTGATCTCAGTCTCCATGCCATTAGCCATCACAGGTGTTTTCTCTGCTGCTATTTAAACCCCACCCAGGCATGGATCCTTACCAGCCATTCACTTAGTGTTTCCTGGTCTCCTGCTCTGTCAGATTCCCTGTCTGTTTGTCTTTCAGTCTGTTTCTTGGTTTGTATACCCGGCTTGTATTTGACTATTCCTTGTCTTCAGGTGGCGCTGGTTGTGTTCCTTCTACGAGGGTCACAAGACTAGGCCTTGACTCTACCTGCTGGGGCTCCTGAATGGAATTCGTTAAATAAATTATTAAATTATAATTATTATTATTCAGATTTATGATGACTCTAATAGAGTTGCCTTGGCCGAGTTCCATCTGTTGTCTATTCAGCAGGGAGTTAGAACTGCCGAAGATTATTGTACTGAGTTTCATCAGTGGAGCTCCCAGTCAGGGTGGACAGATGTTAACCCTTTTTAGACAAGGCTTATCAGATTCTGTAAAAGATGCTCTAGTAAGTCACAGGGCTGTGGAGTCGGTAAGCCACAGTTGCGACTCCGACTCCTGGATTTTATCAGGTTCCGACTCCGACTCCTTCATAAATGGCCAATTTGTAACAATAAATTTACTGTTGTAAACTATTAACATCGTGCTTATTCAGTTTCTCACCATCTTATAAGTAATCAGACCACTTAGAGCAAAAACTATATTCATTAGAATACAATTAGAATATAGCAAATAACCTTTATAAACTTTTCTAAACTCTTGTAAGTAAATATGCAATAAACACTGTTCTGCAGTTAATAAGAAGACCTCTATAAATTTGTCCTCAGAAAAAGTATTGCCTCTGTCAGATCCTCCTTCATGGATGCCCTTAAATCTGATCTAATTATTTTGAGAGCAGAGAACAACCTCTCTACACTAACTTGGGTTGGTGGCAAAGCAGTAACCACTCGGGCAACATCTCTGACAATGTCAGGATACAGAGGAATCGCTTGTTGCACTGTTATTTTTGATGAACGGTCAAATTTCTCAATTTCTTTTAGTGCACACGAAAAATTTTGCTGAAATGTACTGGCTGTGTTCTTTGATGTGGATGACTCTTCTTCTATGCGGGAACGCTTTGCACGGTCCTTGTGATCCAAATATTTTTCAGTTGATGATGAGGGTGAAGATGTGGCAGGACGACAAAATTCTTCTTGTTCCTCCTGACTGTTCTGCAACCCTTTCATCCTTACTGCTATTTCAAGCAGAGTTTCTTTACCTTTAGTTAGCTGTTGATCATCTAGAAGAATCCGATGTATTGGGTCTACATAAACAGCTGCCAAAAGGACGTTATTTTGTAATAGGAGCTCCTCTCTCCGTTTCATTGATGTAGCAATGCCACTTGCAATTAACCCTCCTCTTTGGGACAGGCAAAACATCAGGTTCTTCCACTCCTTTAAGAAAATACCTGGAGTTAAGTCCTCTGCTTGTAATCTTTTAGTCACTGTAAATGGGTGCTCTAGCAATTTTTCCAGCTCAGTCACCTGATTCCACTGACTTTCATTTAGCGTCAGTTGAGGGTTAGCCATGTCTACAAGAAAGGGTTTCAGTTCAACCAAGCGCTGAATCATTAAGTAAGTACTGCCCCATCATGTGGCTTGATCAACAATTGCCCCTTTTCCAGCACGTCTCTTCAAAATTGAGTCAACTTTAGGGGTTCTGGCAACAGTAGCCAATTTTCTCACCTTGCCAATCAGTGCAGCAGCATGTCCTTCTTGCAGACTGTCTCTTATAGCCAGCTGTAGCGTATGCACAACACAGCGTATGTGATGAATGAAAGAACGGATTGACACAGTTTCAATAAGATCATCTAAGCTATCATGTTGCTGTTCATCTGAAGCAACTTCAGTTTGCTCCTCAGTTACAATACTGTGTTCCTCTATTTCAAACATTTCTGTGTCTGTGAACCCAGAATGTTCTTCTAGCTGCTGGTCACCATTATTACTCTCATTCATTAGCTTAATAGTACTTATCAGATTTGAAGCATTGTCAGTTACGACAGAAAGAACTTGCTCTTTTTAAAGTTCATAGTCTTGCAGAACCTTTTCCACCAAGACCTGGAGAAACTCACTGGTGTGATGAGCTTTGGTGTCTTTTACTGCCAATGTCTTGGTAACTATTTCATTTTTGTCACAAACAAATCGGGCATTGATGGCAAAATAGTTCACTCTGTGACGTGTGCAGGCATCCATTTTAAGAAACAGAAAGTGTCCCTTGAGAGTTTTTTTAAGCTCTTCCTTTTGTTTAAAAGCTTCTTCGATTACTAATTTTCGAATCCTCTCTCTCTCCAGAGAAACACCAAGCTTGCGGGCCATTTCCCCATTTAGACACATAAAACCTGAAACCGTGAAAATAATGAAATAGGCAGCACACTATCCTTTACAACAAGCTCTAGGATCAGTTTTTTAAATGTATCTACTGCCATTGTCACAGTAACTTTGTCACTGACAAAATATCTTGCAACTGATGGCTGCAAAGTTCTCTGCTCCTTTGTTTGGCTGGAGGAGCTGGTCACTGGTTCATTGGTTTGGATGCAGTCTTTCTCATCCACTGCTTTCAGTACTTCTGGATGAAAGCGCTGTAAATGTCTCTTTAGATTAGAAGCTCTGGTAGGAGGAGCATTTTTATCTTTGCCTGAATATGCTGCACTAATCTTGGCTTCACAGCATTTGTTTTCGTCTGGATCATTTGTCATACACTGACAGACATAATGTTTTCTATCTTGAGTGATGGTGAAATGTTCAAATACAGCTGATTTCATGTGACGCTTCTTTGACATTCTCAGGTTTTTAATTCTGCATTCACAATCCAAATGACAATTGTTTTTCCTAAAAACAATTGTACAAAATTATTGCCAGGTCGTACAACTGATATAGTGGTCAGTAATACTGTTATTATTCCTCATGTACTCACCGTTAACTGATGCAAAGCTGTTGAAAGGATAATACTTCTTACAATCTTCCTCTTCTGAGTAGCAGGCAGCTGTGAGATGCTTGGAAGACGCACACCTAGTAAACATCTAGTCTAGAGGAGGAGCTTTACTACTAAGAATTTGCAACACATTATCACTTTCAGTTTCATTTCATACATTGTAAGTAGGGGGGTTGGGGCAGCATGAGGTTAACCAAGTATAAGAATACATAAGGGCAGTGTAGAACAGTGACACACAAGAAGTAAGAAATGTCTCTATCTCCAGCAGAACTGCTTATCACTGTTGTTCATAGTTTGATAGAACATATATATTTGAGTAACATTTATAAAATTCATATGAAAATTCAATTATGAAATATTAATACTTTATTTTAAAGCTGGAGTCGGAGTCGGTACATTTCTACCGACTCTGACTCCGACTCCACGACTCCGACTCCAGAGCCCTGGTAAGTCATCCAGTCCCTGAAAATCTAGGAGACTTTATGTCCTTGGCTATTTCTATTGATAGGAGGCTTAGGGAAAGGCGTAGAGAGAAATTAAGCAAACCTGGGTCCTCAACTAAATCCTGGTCTGTCCTTTCGGAACCTATACCTCCTTCTGCTGTCCCTACCTCTAGTCCTATACCTGAAGAAGGACCAATGATATTGGGGTTCACAACCGCCTCCAGGAGAATGTATCACCTAGAAAACGCTCTGTGTCTGTATTGCGGCAAACCTGGACATATCTTGGAAACTGTCCAACCAGACCTAAACCACCGCCGGGAAATGCCAAAGCCTGAGTGATTCCCGGGAGGGTCACTCAGGCACACAGGTACCTCCTAATAATATTGAGAAACTAGCAGTTACCCGCGACTTCGTCTGCGGGTTGGCGGTGGCATTGAACCGCTTATATGTGTTTTCCCCCCATCTCTGCCGCCAGTTCCTTGTCCCCCCCATCTCTTCCGCCAGTTCCTTGTCCCCCTATCTCTGCCCCTAGTTTCTTGTCCCCCATCTCATTCCCCTACTTTTGTGTCCCCCATTTCTGCCCCCAGTTTTCTATCCCCCCATCTCTGCCCCCAGTTTCCTATCCCCCCCATCTCTGCCCCCAGTTTCCTATCCCCCCATCTGTGCCCCCAGTTTCTTGTCCTCCCATCTCTTCCCCCTAGTTTCATGTCCACACATTTCTGCCACCAGTTTCTTGTCCCCCCATCTCTGGCCCCAGTTTCTTGTGCCCGCAGTTTCTTGTCCCCCCCATCTCTGGCCGCAGTTTCTTGTCCCCCCATCTCTAGCCCCAGTTTCTTGCTCCCCCATCTCTGGCCTGAGTTTCTTGTCTCGCCATCGCCACCCTCAGTTGCTTGTACCCCCACTACTGCCCCTAGTTTCTTGTCCCCCCATCTGTGTCCCCCCATCTCTTACCCCAGTTTCTTGTCCCCCCATGTCTGGCCCTAGTTTCTTGCCCCTCCATCTCTGCCTCCAATTTCTCCCCCCCCCAATCTCTGCTCACAGCTTCATGTCCCCCCCATCTCTGGCCCTAGTTTTGTGTTCCTCCATCTCTTCCTCCAGTTTCTGGCCCCCCCTCATCTCTGCCCCCAGCCTCATGCCCCCCCATCTCTGGCCCCAGTTTCTTGGCCCCCCATCTCTGCCCCCAGCTTCATGTCCCCTCCATCTCTGCCCCAGCTTCATGTCCCCTCCATCTCTGCCCCCAGCTTCATGTCCCCCCATCTCTGCCCCCATCTTCATGTCCCCCTCCTACATCAGCCCCAGTGTAGTACCACTTACATAGGCCACGCTCTCTTGCTCAGTCCACCTAGATCGCGCGCTGCTGCCTGTGTGTGTCCTAGCGAGGCCCTGGCGCCAGGTTGCTATGACGCCGGGCCGCGCGCTGCTGCCTAGAGAACACACACATCTCTGGCCTGAGTTTCTTGTCTCGCCATCGCCACCCTCAGTTGCTTGTACCCCCATTACTGCCCCTAGTTTCTTGTCCCCCCATCTGTGTCCCCCCATCTCTTACCCCAGTTTCTTGTCCCCCCATGTCTGGCCCTAGTTTCTTGCCCCTCCATCTCTGCCTCCAGTTTCTCCCCCCCCCAATCTCTGCTTACAGTTTCATGTCCCCCCCATCTCTGCCCTAGTTTTGTGTCCCTCCATCTCTGCCTCCAGTTTCTGCCCCCCCCCCCCCTCATCTCTGCCACCAGCCTCATGTCTCCCCCATCTCTGGATCCAGTTTCTTGCCCCTCCATCTCTACCCCCAGCTTCATGTCCCCTCCATCTCTGTCCCCAGCTTCATGTCCCCCCATCTCTGCCCCCAGTTTCTGGCCCCCCCTCATCTCTGCCCCCAGCCTCATGTCCCCCCATCTCTGCCCCCAGTTTCTGGCCCCCCCTCATCTCTGCCCCCAGCCTCATGTCCCCCCCATCTCTGGCCCCAGTTTCTTGGCCCCCCATCTCTGCCCCCAGCTTCATGTTCCCTCCATCTCTGCCCCCAGCTTCATGGCCCCCCATCTCTGCCCCCAGCTTCATGTCCTCTCCATCTCTGCCCCCAGTTTCTTGGCCCCCCCATCTCTGCCCCCAGATTCATGTCCCCTCCATCTCTGCCCCCAGCTTCATGTTCCCTCCATCTCTGCCCCCAGCTTCATGTCCCCCCATCTCTGTCCCCAGCTTCATGTCCCCCTCCTACATCAGCCCCAGTGTAGTAGCACTTACATAGGCCACGCTCTCTCGCCGTCGCTCTCTCGCTCAGTCCACCTAGATCGCGCGCTGCTGCCTGTGTGTGTTCTTTATGCAGCAGCGCGCGGTCTGGCGTCATAGCAACCTGACGCCGGGGCCTCGCTAGGACACACACAGGCAGCAGGCCACGAACTAAATGCAATGCGCGAGCGGAGAAAGCTCGCGCAGGGCATTTAGTTCGCGGGCTGCCTCCTTTGTTTGTCCTAGCGAGGCCCTGGCACCAGGTTGCTATGACGCCGGGCCGCGCGCTGCTGCCTAGAGAACCCACACAGGCAGCAGCTAACTATCTGGACTGACCGAGAGAGTGGCGGCGAGGGAGCGTGACCTATGTAAGTGCTACTACACTGGGGCTGATGTAGGAGGGGGACATGAAGCTGGGGAACGTGGTTGATCCCTGGGGACACCCCCACTCCCTGGGACACCCCCACTGCACTGACCTGTATGCCTAGTGTCGGATGCAGCAGCCTCCTCCGTCCGGCATGTGTGCAGGTGGGCTTGGATAGCTGCGGCTCCGGGACGATGTGGGCGGCCGCCATCTTCATCAGTCTTTCCCTGCTCAATCGGCACGCCCACATTCAGCCCCCAACCTATGGTGCTGCAGTCCTGCCTCTATAGCCCGCCCACAGCCTGCCCTGCACCAATAGGAGGTGCGTGGAGAGACCAGCGCTGGCAGAATGCCAGCTTCTACAGCCAAGTCCGGAGGTGTCTTTGGAGGGTCACGGTGGCGATTTGGGGTGAGTGACCCACATTTTAAGTAGCCTACTACCTTTTCCTGGCAAATATGTGTGTGTGTGAAATTTCCCCAAAATCCATTCAGCCGTTTGGCTGTGATTGAGGAACAAACATCCAAACACATAGGATGTTTACTTCCTGCTATTCTTGTTAATGGTAATAAAACTTTTGCATGTCAGGCGATGGTGGATTCAGGTGCCGCCATGAACTTCACCCATGAAGTGGTGGCACAAGCTCTAGGAATTGAATTAATTCCCTTGAAGTACCCATGTCAGGTATCTGGAGCAGATCTAACCCCTTTGTCTGAAGGGAAAATCTTAGCCCGTACTGCTGAGGTGCAGTTTTTTGTCGGCAGTTTACATGTTGAAAAAGTGTCATTTTTTGTTATGAAAAAACTGGCTGCAGACGTTATTCTTGGTTTACCCTGGTTGTGTGTACATAATCCAGTCTTTAATTGGGAAACTTCGGAGTTGGTTAGATGGGAGATTCCTGTACTTCTCATATTAATACTGTTTGTACTGTCGAAAATGATATCAAAATTCCGGAATTTATTACTGAGTTCAAAGACGTCTTTGACGAGCTCAGTGCGGAGGCCTTGCCTCCACATCGACCTTATGACTGCGCAATTGATTTGGTTCCTGGAGCTAAGCTACCTAAAGGTCGCATTTTTAACCTTTCAGCTCCAGAGCGCGAGTCCATGCGCCAGTACATTAAAGAGAGCCTATCTAAAGGACATATCTGACCTTTGGTTTCTCCTGTGGGGGCGGGGTTTTTCTTCGTTGAAAAAAAAGATGGTGGCCTCCGACCTCTTGTATTGACTACAGGGAATTAAATAAAATTACGGTCAAAGACCAACATCCTCTGCCACTCATCCCGGATCTTTTTAACCAGGTGGTGGGGGCTCGGTGGTTTTCTAAAATTGACCTCCGTGGAGCTTACAACTTGATTTGGATAAGAGACCTGGATGAGTGGAAAACCGCATTTAATACCCCTGAAGGTCATTTTGAATACCTAGTTATGCCTTTTGGTTTGAGCAATGCTCCGGCGGTATTTCAACGTTTTGTGAATGACATTTTTAGGGATCTGTTAGGTAGATATCTAGTAATTTATTTAGATGACATCCTCATATTCTCACCGGACTGGGAGTCACATCAGCAACATGTAAAAGAGGTTCTTCTTAGGCTACGTCAAAACCACCTCTGTGACAAGTTATCCAAGTGTCAATTTGGAGTCCAGGAGATAGGTTTTTTGGGATACATCCTTACTCCTGGTACCATTGGTATGGATCCCAGAAAGGTATCTGCAGTACTTGAATGGGAGAAACCTACTACCTTAAAAGAAGTTCAGAGGTTTCTAGGTTTCGCCAACTATTACCGAAAATTTATCCGAAATTTTTCTTCTATTGTTAAACCTCTCACCGATTTGACCAAAAAGGGGGCGGATTCTGCCTCCTGGACACCAGAGACGGAGGTAGCGTTCGCCACCTTAAAACAACTCTTTACTTCTGCCCCAGTCCTGGTCCATCCTGATCCTGAATAGCCCTTTATTGTAGAGGTTGACGCTTCAGAAGTAGGTGTAGGAGCGGTCCTGTCTCAGGGCACTGAACCATTTACCAACCTATCGCCTACTTTTCCAGGAGGTTCTCCACTACCGAGGCCAATTATGATATTGGCAATAGAGAGCTTCTGGCGATTAAGTGGGCCTTTGAAGAGTGGAGACACTTCCTGGAGGGGGCCAGACATAAAATTACTTACTGACTGACCACAAAAACTTATTATATTTAGACAAGGCGAAAAGATTAAATCCCTGTCAAGCCAGGTGGGATCTATTTTTCACTAGGTTCCAATATGTAATTACTTACCGTCCCGGCTCAAGGAATACTAAGGCAGATGCCTTGTCCAGAAGTTTTGGTCTTAGTGGTAGTTCTGATGGGGAACCTGAAAATATACTTGCTTCTAGGGTGGTAGTGGCAGTTTTGACCTCGAATCTTGAAACCCGTATTCTCAACACTCAGGATGCTGCCCCTAGTGCGTTACCACCAGGTAAATTGTTTGTCCCTAGTCACCTCCGCTTGGAGCTCTTAGAGGAGATCCACTCCTCTGTTCTGGCGAGTTATCCAGGCATTGCTGGTACTGGGAATCTGTTATCACGTACGTATTGGTGGCCATCTTGGCAACGAGATGTAAAAAATTTTGTTCATTCTTGTGAGACCTGTACCAGATCTAAGGTGCCCCATCAACTTCCAGCGGGTCTTTTACATCCACTCCCGCTACCCAATAGACCCTGGTCACACCTCCATGGATTGTATTACCGATCTCCCTTCCTCTAAAGGGAAATCGGTAATTTGGATTACCGTTTTTCTAAGATGTCCCACTTTATTGCCTTGAAAAAATTGCCTTCAGCTAAATTGTTGGCCTGGTTGTTTATCCGCCACATTTTACGTCTGCATGGTATTCCTTCAAATGTGGTGTCGGACAGGGGCGTACAGTTTGTGTCCAGGTTTTGGAAAGCGTTTTGTAACAGGTTGGGAGTCTCTCTTTCTTTTTCCTCAGCCTTCCACCCAGAGACTAATGGTCAAACAGAGAGATTCAATCAATCTTTGGAACAGTATTTGAGGTGCTTTGTGTCTGATTGCCAAGATAAATGGAGTGAATATTTGCCCATGGCTGAATCTGCACTAAATAATCATGTCAACTCCTCGACTCGGTCGTCTCCTTTCCACATTAACTATGGTTTTCACCCCAGATTCTCCTCAGGAACAGGCAATGAATTCGCTTTTTCCTCAGTAGAGGACGTTGCTAAATCTCTCTGTACTGAATGGGCTGAAAGCCTGGCATCGCTGAGAAAAGCCCAGGCTAATCAAGTAAATTTCGCCAACAGAAAGCGCCACCTTGGACCTTACTTTGGGGTAGGTGACAAGGTCTGGTTATCCACAAAAAATCTCCAACTTCGTGTTCCATCTTCTAAGTTTGCCCCACGTTTTATTGGTCCATATCCCATCTCTGAAATAATCAACCCTTTGTCATTCAAATTACCACTTCCTAGGTCCCTCCATATTCACCCAGTTTTTCATAAGTCCTTACTCAAAAAGTATGTTCCGGCGATGGTTACTCGTTCCCCACCCAAATCCGTAATCGTTCAGGGGGAACTAGAGTATGAGGTGGAACGGGTCATTGATTCACGCAGAGTGCGGAATTCCCTTCAGTTCCTCATACATTGGAAGGGGTATGGACCAGTGGAGCGTGTTTGGGTGGCAGCCAGAGACCTTCACGCTCCTAGATTGGTGGAGAAGTTTTATCGTTCTTGCCCTACTAAGCCAGGGGGTCCTCTTGAGGGTCTGGAGGCCCCTCCTCAAAGGGGGGGTACTGTCAGGATACGGAGTCGCCGCGGTCGCCTTGCTGCGCGGCGCCTCCCCGGGAGACGTGTTAGGAGTTCTATTGGTTGTGCTTAGGTGATTAAGGGTTAAATCTTTTCCTTGCTCTCAGTACTCCATGCCATTAGCCATCACAGGTGTTTTCTCTGCTGCTGTTTAAACCCCACCCAGGCATGGATCCTTGCCAGCCATTCACTTAGTCTTTCCTGGTCTCCTGCTCTGTCAGATATCCAGTCTGTGTTTCTTTCTGTCTGTTTTTTTGGTTATTGTATACCCGGCTTGTATTTGACTATTCCTTGTCTTCTGATTTTGTACTTTATTCGTATCTCCTGGCTTGACCTCTTGCTCGTCCGACCTCGCCTTCTCTTCTGTGTTTTTGCTGGGACTTGTTGTCCTCCCTTGTTCCATGCTATTTTGTCTTTGGTTTTGCATTGCATTTTTACACTGTGCTTTCTGCTTAGGTGTCACCCGTGTTACTCCAGCCCCTAGCACTTTCAGGGCCTCCTCTTCGATGACCCTAGCCGCCTGGACAGTAGCGTAGGAGTCGTGGCAGGCACACTTCAATTAGGAAGTGCATTGGTCTGCCTCATCTCAGATCTAAAGCATAGTTCTAGCCTCAGGGCCTACGACCCCTTTTGTCATTAGTTGCACAGTGTTGCTTTCCCAGCTGGGTCACTTTGCACTGCCTGACCCTGACTCCAATCCTTACAGAAACACTATCAGAATCATGAACACGGCAATACCCCTTATGTGACCATAATCTGATGTATGGGAACATGGTGGGGCTTGGAATGGAAAGAGCGCTATTTGAATTTTGTGATACCATTTTGGAAACTACACCCCCACCGAACACATCGGGGGTACAGTGAGCATTTTGACCCTACAGCTGAGTCACAGATTTTATTAACATTGGGACATGAAAATGAAAATTTACTTTTTTTTGAAGGTCATGGCAGGAGACCTGAAATTAACCATGAACGCAATATTGGATTTCTTGTCAGGCAGGTCCCCCAGCCCTTTGTCACGTTTACAGGCCCTGAAATTTAAGGTTGCTGACATGCGGCTTGTCAATGTTCCGTGGGTCCTTCATCTCCAGGTGAGAGACTGCACCTATTTTTCACAAGTCCACAACACTTACAGTAGATGTTACTATTTCCTTATCAAGGAGAGGTGAGTGGGGCCGGACTCTTAACACCAACCTTCTAAAAGACGGGGCGCGCGCAGGGGTGATTTCACAAGCCATTACGGACTTTCTTCACCATCACGAGCATCATGTGACCCCAATCCCGATACAATGGGAAGCACTAAATAGTGTCAGCGTGGGGATTTCATTCAAGAAGGAGTGAGGGCTGAAGCAGGAGAGGATTTTTGAGATCTCATGCCTTCTTACTCAGATACGAACACCTGAATCCTTCCATAAATGCAACAGGGATCACAAACACTGGTGGACCTAGTGGAAGCCAGATGCAAATTGTCTATTAGACAATGTGAGTTCTCTAACAAGTGTGGCAGTTTCCTAGAAAAATGTCTTCACCCACGGCCACCCAATTAGTTCGTTCCTAAAACAACCCTGGAGAGTCCCTGTCCCTCCTAATGTTCAATCTTTCTAAGATTTCGACTCAAATCTCTACAATTGTAGTGGCCTCCTCTCAGATTTACCTTAGCAAGAGATGCAAAACAGGATCAACGATTAGGTGGCTGCAATGACACTCCCTGGATTTATGTATGAGAGCGGGACCACACTAAATGAGGAACTCTTGGTTGAGGACCTCTCCTGGGTGATCTGGGACTCCCATAGTGGAAGGATCCTGGGCTTAGGTGATCTCCCCGTGAAGTTCTACAAAATGTTTACTCCCCGACTCGCATCTTTTGTGATGAGGGTACCCCTTTAGTCCCCGAACGCACTCAACCACAATAAAAGTCATCTCCTTCGTAAATAATGATGTGAAATTCTTTGCGATACTCATTGAGAACTATCTGGCCTCTCTTTAACTAGAGGTCATCCATACGGACCAAATTCAACTCTCAGACCAAGACTGGCAGAAAATTTTCTTTTTCTATCACAAAGTTCCCATGGTCTGCCACGCTCAGGAAAAGAACTTTACATTTCTGACAAGATGGTATAGATGCCCTGCCCTTCTCCAGAAACTGTTCCCAAAGACAGTGTCAGACTGGGATGTCTAGGGCCCACCAGTGGGATTTTTTCTAGTGACCCACCACCAGGACCCCTGCAGATCAGACAATATCACGTGTGCTATAAAATAGATGGCGTGTAATGTAAATAAGGGGCCCCACACAGAATAATATGTTCAACAGTGTCCCCTCATAAAGTACAATACCGCAGTGGTCCCCACACGGTATAGCAATGTTTATAATGATCGGGGAACCAGGTTTTCACCGATCATTATGATGATGCTGCAGGTCCCTGACCACCTGTGGTCATGGTTGCGGGGGAGGAGTCACCTGTTACCAGACTTTCATAGCTTATTAAAAAAGCAGTGGGCGTCCTGTTGGCCCACTAAGTACATGGGTACACCGGTCCTCCAGTGAGCCAATCTTACCCTGCCCAGAGGTTTGGACCAGCCGAGGGCTCTATCCTCCACATATGGTGGTTGAGACCCATGCTACAACCATTTTGCACTGCAATCTTTAATATTTACACAGAAGTCACCGTGGGGTCTCGATCATCATCTCCTCAGTTGACTCTTCTTACCCTAATCCCTGGCCCCTTGGCCAAGATCAAAAATAGGCTCCTCTGACAGATCCTGGCTGCAGCTAGAGCTGTTATTCCTGAACACTGGTAGTCCCAGTTGCCCCCGACAGTGGGTGAGTGGATTAAAGAGATTGACCACTTGTACAGTATGGAGCTGTCGACTGGTGAGGAACATTGTGTCATAAAATTTTGTCTCAAAGTAAGCCAAGTAAGAGGTGGTATAAATGTAGACTAGACAGGATATAGATAGGGCAAGATTTATCATCCAGCATCAGTCACTGTGATAAATCTGGTGTAGTGTCAGACTGCCTGTATGAGTTTACACTTACACAATTGGGCTTGGTCTGCTTATAGAATGGCAGCTGTCATAAAGAATATATATAGGTATAGGCAGTATAGGCAGAGATACCTCTTGTAACCCCAGGCCTTGCCAAGAATAAAGTATTGTAAAGATTTGTGTGTGGATAAAGGGAAACTAAAGCCACCCAGGATTTACTGAAAAACTGCATCAAACTATGTCACAGGTGTGATTACAGTCTAAATGTTGTATTTTATTCTTGTTCTAATTGTCATTAAAATAAGTTTTTGGGAAAAAATAAAAATTTCTCCTGTACTTGGAGAGCTCTTGTAAGTTTTAAGATGTGAATTGGGGATAAACCATTCTGAAAACAAAACTGCATTTTCTGTGTGAGTTCTGAGATGGAAGTTGGAAATATTTTCCATTTCAATATGTTCAACAAGATTTGATTTCTGAGTAAAACATTTCCCACATTCTGGTCATGAATATGGCTTCTCCCCTGTGTGAGTCAAATCAAATCAAATCAAAAAAGCTTTATTGACACGTCCGAATAGAAATTTAGCATTGCCAAAGCTAGTAAAGTGTGTGTGTGTGTGTGGGGGGGGGGGGAATTGGATTCGGTTGGGTGAGTGGTGGGTATGGGGGGGTGGGTTGTTTGGGTTATAACAGTCCATGGAGTCTCATCTTCCTCTTAGTTGGTGACTGCTATATGGGGAGGTGGGGTGGAGCAGTTGGTTTGGGGTATAGCAGTCCGTGTAGTCTCATCTTCCTCTTCGTTGGTGACCACTATATGGGGAGGTGGGGGTGGGTGTATTGGGATAAATATAACAGTCCGTGGAGTCTCATCTTCCTCTTGTTTGGTGACAGCTGGACACGTATTGGGCAGCGATCTCCACAGTGGCCTCTTCTTCTCCCAGTAGGATGTAGAGTTTCCTCTTCTCGTCTGCAGATATGAAATCTGGGATGTGGGCAGAGAGTCTTTGGTAGTAGACGGCCCTCACAGCTGAGTATTTGGTGCAGTGTAGCAGGAAGTGGATCTCGTCTTCTAGGGCCCCCTGGTCACAGTGCTGGCACAGTCTGTTCTCTCGTGGCTTGTACGTCTGCCTGTATCGCCCCGTCTCTATCTCTAGGATGTGGGCGCTCAGTCTGTACCGGCTCAGGGTCTGTCTGTGTTTGGGGTGGCGTATTCTCTCCAGGTAGGTGGCCATGGTGTAGTCCCTTTGTAGGGATTGGTACACGGTGAGTTTCTTGGAGTTATTTATTTCGTTTCTTCATTCTTCATTGTACCGCTCTCTGTTTGCCTCTGTGGTCGCCTTTATTTCGGCCTTGGTTATCATATGTTGGTGTTTTTGGTTTGGTGGTTGGCTGTTTGGTTGGTGGGTGTCTGGTTTGCTCAGGTGGCTTAGCCATGCTTGGTGGTGGTAGGAGTCGGGCTTGCTCCCCTGGAGGTATGCCTGGAAAGCTAGCTCTGCCCTGCAGGCCATGTTGGTGGTGTTGCGATGGACATGGAGCAGGTATTTGCAGAACTCCAGGTGGAAGTTGGGCTGGAATCCCACTTTGACTGGTCTGGGTAGGTGGCTGGGCCCCAAACCTCGCTGCCATAGAGAAGGATCGGGGAGATGACAGCGTCAAATATCTTCATCCAGACCCTCACCGGTGGTTTGAGGTGGTACAGTTGTCTTCTGATGGCGTAGAAGGTTCTGCAGGCTTTTGCTTTCAGGGTTTCTATTGCTGCTTTGAAGCTTCCTGATTGGCTGAGCTCCAGCCCCAGGTAGGTGTAGCTGTTGGTTTTCTCCAGTGTGGAGCCGTTCAGTGTGAATTGTGGGGTGGAGGCTTTATTGTGGCCCTTCTTCTGAAATACCATGACTTTGGTCTTCTTCTGGTTGATGGGTAAGGCCCATGTGGTGCTGAATTTTTCCAGCACTGACAGGCTTTCTTGGAGGTCTTTCTCGGTGGGGGGCCAGGAGTAGGAGGTCGTCAGCGTATAGCAGGAACTTCACCTCCCGGTCGTTCAGGGCAAGGCCTGGGGTTGGTGAGGCCTCCAGGGCTGTAGCCAGTTCACAAGATCTGATTTCAAAGTAAAACATTTCCCACATTCTGGGCAATAATATGGCTTCTCCCCTGTGTGTGTTCTCTGATGTTGAACAAGCTTTCCCCCTACGCCCAACAGCAGCACAACCGGGGGTATTTCTGCCCCTAATGAGCTGTTAGGACAGGTGGAATTTTTAATTACCTAACAGCTTTGACCCCTATAAGAGGCCGGAAGACCTGCTCCTCCCTTAAGTTTTTTTCTGTCCTGTGGGAGAGGACAGGTGGTCAGAGGGGAGCAGGGGTTCTGACCTCTCATAGGGGTCTGCTTCTCTCCCCCCTCTTACCTGACAGCTGAAGACTTTATTTTTTCTGTCCTTTCTCCTCTTTTTGTTCTCCTGGAGCTACTTTGTCTCCCCCCCCCTGCCGGGGGAGCTCTCCGGCGCTCACACTTGGCCGCGTCTCCTCTGCTGGCTCCGGGGCTTCCCCGTGCGGGGGGGGAACTTCCGGACCTAGGAACCATTCATTAGGTTCCCGGGTCCGCCAGCTGGGGTGTCCACCGCGCATGCGCAGTAGCGCGAGTCGTGCGGCGGCCCGAAGAAACCCATAGAAACCAGCGTTTTTGCCAGAGGGAGGTCAGGGGGGTCCCCTCCCCTCCCTTGAGGGTCCTGCAGCCTGGAAGTCTTGAGGGGGCTCCCCCCAATTAGCCTCTATCCAAACTTTGCCCCTGAGGAAAGGAGGGGGGCGTTTCCCTCCAGAAGTCCCTGCCCCCTGGCCTATAAAATCTCCTCCTACCCACCATTCAGTGCTTGTCGCTCCAGTTACAAGCAGCACGAAGAAGCTCCTGGCAGTTATTCGTGTGCTGTAGAAAGATAACCTCACTTGGCGTAGAAAGTTTGGTGGAGGTGGCCGGGGGAGGGGAGTATCCCCACCATGGGGGCAAGTTTGTTAGTATTGTTGTTTCTCTCTTCTCCCTCAGAATGTCTTCTTCTTCCTCCTCCACTATTCCTCCACGGAGGAAAGCAGTTTCTAAAAGAAAGCACCTTGCGTGTGCCACCTGCAGGATTCCTCTTCCGGACGACTCCCAGTACCGGTTTTGTCAGGGATGTAGAGCTCCCTCCTCTGAGGCGACCCCCATGCGTGAGATGGTATCCTGGGTGAAGGGATTTGTCCAGGATTCCATGAAGAGAATGGAAACCTCCGTCTCCCACCTGGCTAAGAGACCGCGCCTGGAGTGTGAATTATCCCTTCCGCCCTTGGAGAACCTGCGCCTCAGAGATGTGGAGTCGTCGTCGGATTCTGAGGAGGAGAAGGAGATCTTCCCTATGGAGAAGATGTCAAAATTGTTCAGAGCACTCAGGATCAGAGACCGGGAGGGTGGAGAAGGCTCAGCCCGCAGGTCCCGTACCTTCAAGCCTTCTTCAGAGATGCTCCGCCTGATGGAAGGGAAATGGAGGCATCCAGAGAAACCCTTTGCCCCATCCAGGCGTTTTAAAACCCTATTCCCTATCTCTGAAAGCCAACTAAAAGCGTGGGGCCCTCCGCCTAAAGTAGATGTGGCTGTGGCCAAACTATCAAGACACACGGTCCTTCCGACTGAAGATGGGTCAGGTCTGAGAGATCCTATGGATCGACGGGTAGAAGGATCCCTGAGATGAGTGTATTCGGCCTCCTCTGCCCAGGCCTCTCTTGGCATTGTCGCCAATGAAGTAGCCACTGGCCTGCGGGCAGAGCTCTCGTCTCTGGCCAAAGACATTGACTCCGGAGTGGATCGGGACGACCTCCTAGTGGCAATGTCAGACATCACCTTGCTGGTAGACCATCTGACGGAGGCCACCCACTTCCAGACCCGTCTGGCCGCCAGATCTATGGCGTTAGCTACCGCTGCTCGCCGGCCCCTGTGGCTGAAGCCCTGACCTCACCTCCAAGAACAGCCTGTGTAGCCTCCCCTTTGAACCCGGCTGGCTGTTCGGGAAGGAGCTCAACCGCATTATGGAGGGATTGGCCGACTCCAAGGGCAAGAATCTGCCTCAGCACTTAGGACAGAGCTCCTCCTTTTGGGGTCGGGGAGCCTCTAGAAGAGGAACCAGAGGCCAGCGGCGGTCCGCCAGAGGAAGAGGTCGGGGTTCCTCTCGTGGGCGTAAGAGAACCTCCTTCTAATTTCCCCACCTCTCTCCCCCCTGTGGTGGGCGGTCGTCTTTCCCACTATGTGGATGCCTGGCGCCAGAGTGTTTGGGACCCCTGGGTCATCCAGACGATCCAGGAGGGTTATAAAATCAATTTTATTTCCCAGCCGCCAGAGAAGATGGTAAGAACCCGCCCTCTTCAGGGCTCCAAGCAACTTCATCTGGAGAAATTGATTCAAGAGTACGTGGACAAGGCCGCACTGGAGGTGGTACCCCGCGCAGATCAAGGCACAGGCGTCTATTCTCGTCTTTTTGGTCCCCAAGTCATCAGACGAGTGGCGCATGATCATCAATCTCAGATACCTAAATCACTTCATCCGCACAGTGCGCTTCCGTATGGAAGCCATCAGGTCAGTGTTGCCATTTCTACAGCCTGGGGATCACCTCGTCACTCTGGACCTGAAGGACGCCTACCTCCACGTACCCATCTTTCCAGCACACCGAAAGTTCCTAAAGATCGCCGTATAAATAGAAGGGAAAGAGGCGCACTTTCAGTTCGCAGCCCTCCCGTTCGGCATATCCTCCGCCCCCCACACCTTCACAAAGGTCATAGCTCCGGTCGCAGCCGCCCTGCGCCTTTAAGGCATATTTATAGTCCCGTAGCTGGACTGGCTTCTCAAGGCTCAGTCAAAGGAGGTTCTTACCACGAGGTGCAGACCGTTGTAGCTCTACTAAACAAGTTGGGGTGGCTGGTAAACTGCAGAAGTCAGTGGTGGTGCCATCAACTCAAGTTCAGTTCCTGGGACTTATTCTAGGCTCTCTCAACATGACGATCTCTCTACCCTCCCCTCGCAAAAGGAAGATTGCTCGGATGGTGCATCACCTATCTACTACACGGAGGGTCACCATCAGGACGGCCATGAAGGTCCTAGGATTGATGTCCGCCACCATAGAAGCAGTTCCTTGGGCCCTATGGCACATGCGCCCACTACAAAACGAGATCTTGAGAGTCTGGAACCACAGTCCTACAGGATTACAGAAGCCTATCCAGTTAACCATCAGCACCCGGCAAACACTGCCCTGGTGGACCCATCTCCGCGATGGGAAGTCCTCGGTCCAGCCCGCCTGGACCGTGTTGACTACAGATGCCTCCCTCACAGGCTGGGGAACTCATCTGTGGGAGACCCCGGTACAAGTTACGTGGAATCAGCGGGAGAGGACGCGCTCATCCAGCTGGCGCAAGCTTACCACAGTTAATCAAGCCCTTCTGTCGTTTGCACCGGTTCTGCAGGAGAAAGTGGTCAAGGTAAGGCCGGATAAACTGACCGCAGTCCATTATATCAACAAGCAGGGAGGAACCAGGTCCCCCTCGCTCCTGCAAGTCACCAACCAGATCTTCTCTTGGGCACAATGGAACCTCTCCCAGCTGGCCGCGGTACACATCCAGGGCCGCCTGAACATCCTAGCGAATCAACTCAGCAGAGGCCGCCCGACCGCAGGCGAATGGTCCTTGAATCAGGACATCTTCCACTACCTGACCAGGAGGTGGGGTCTCCCCGAGGTGGATCTGATGGCCACCCTACACAATGCCAAAGTAGAAAGGTTTTGCTCCCTGTACCGGGAAGACAACCCTTTGGCTGTGGATGCCATGTCAATACCATGGAGGTTCGAACTGGCATACGTGTTCCCTCCCATCCCGATGATACCGAAGGTATTGGCGAAACTCAGGCAGGACCAGACTTCGGCTATAGTGATCATGCCGTTCTGGCCAAAAAGGGCATGGTTCACCGACCTTATCCTTATGAGCCGGGAGAACTACTGGAGGCTTCCACCAGTCAGGAACCTGGTGTCACTGAACAGTCTGCCTTGCCTGGGCCTAGACAAATTCAACCTCACTGCCTGGAGGTTAACCGCGCCATACCGCAGACAGAGGATTGTCCCAGGGAGTGCTAAGTACCTTAGCCCATTCAAGAGCAGAGGCAACCAATCAGAGCTACCTTAGGATCGCCCGGATTTTCCGAGATTGGTGTACAGGCAGCCACCGCGATCCAGACAGACATGCAGTCCTAGAGTTCTTACAGAACGGCCTGGAGAGAGGACTAGCATCTGCCACCCTCAAGGTTCAAGTGTCAGCTCTATCTGTTCTCCTGGAGACACAGTTATCTCAAGATCCTCTTGTCAAACAGTTTCTTAGGGGGCTGCCAGGCTCCGCCCCCAGGTACGGCCCCCTGTCCCAAGGTGGGACCTGGCCGCGGTTCTACAAGGGCTCTGTGCGCCCCCCTTCGAACCCTTATCTGAAGTGGATTGGAAGTACCTGTCATTCAAAGTGACTTTCCTGCTGGCAATAACCTCCGCTAAGAGAGTTGGTGAACTACAGGCCCTAGCGGCCTCTGAGCCCTTCATAGCATTCTTTCCAGACAGGGTGCAGCTGAGGTTCGTCCCAGGATTCTTGCCGAAGGTACCCACACTTCAGAACACCAATCAAGTGATCACCCTACTGGGTTTCTTTACCTTGCCTGCTTCGGATCAGGAGAAGCTACACACACTGGATCTGGTAAGAGCACTACGTATTTACCTAGACCGTACAGCACCGTTCCGAAGATCAGAGAATCTTCTAGTCAATGTGTTTGGCCACAATAGAGGCTCTAAAGCATCCAAGGTAACCCTGTTAAGATGGATTAGAGAGGCCATTAGCTGTTCCCTACGGGCCCAAGAGCTTCCTGTTCCAGAATTTTTTACGAGCCCATGCCACCCGAGCAGTGGCAACATCTTGGGCAGAGACACGGTTCCTCTCCTTGGAACAAATATGTGCGGCAGCCTCTTGGAGCTCACAATTGACTTTTGCCAAACATTACAGACTGGACTGGCGTACGGCTGATGCTACAGCATTTGGGCACTCCGTCTTGGCATCAGCATGCCAGGATGACCCACCCTAGGGGAAACAATACTTGCTAAATCCCCAGTTGTGCTGCTGTTGGGCGTAGGGGGAAAGAAAGATTATGAATGATAATCTGTTTTCCCTTAGCCCAAACAGCAGCACAAGGCTCCCTCCCTAGGAGGTACTGGTGTACAGATTCTTTATGTGTGTGTACCACTTTGTAATTGCTCTTTATCTACAATACTTGATACTAACACAAGGGAGGAGCAGGTCTTCCAGCCTCTTATAGGGGTCAAAGCTGTTGGGTAATTAAAAATTCCAGCTGTCCTAACAGATCATTAGGGGCAGAAATACCCCCGGTTGTGCTGCTGTTTGGGCTCAGGGAAAACAGATTATCATTCATAATCTTTCTTTCTCTTCTGAATAAAACATTTCCCACATTCTGGGCATGAATATGGCTTCTCTCCTGTGTGAGTCTTTTGATGGTCAACAAGACTTGATTTCTGAGAAGAACATTTCCCACATTCTGGGCATGAATATGGCTTCTCCCCTGTGTGAGTTCTCTGATGTTGAACAAGCTTTCTCTTCTGAATAAAACATTTCCCACATTCGGGGCATGAATATGGCTTCTCTCCTGTGTGAGTCTTTTGATGGATAACAAGATTTGATTTACAAGTAAAACATTTCTCACATTCTGGGCATGAAAATGGCTTCTCACCTGTGTGAGTCTTTTGATGGATAACAAGATTTGATTTACAAGTAAAACATTTCCCACATTCTGGGCAAGAATATGGCTTCTCCCCTGTGTGAGTTCTCTGATGTTGAACAAGCGTTCTCTTCTGAATAAAACATTTCCCACATTCGGGGCATGAATATGGCTTCTCACCTGTGTGAGTCTTTTGATGGATAACAAGATTTGATTTACGAGTAAACCATTTCCCACATTCTGGGCATGAATATGGCTTCTCACCTGTGTGAGTCTTTTGATGGATAACAAGATTTGATTTACGAGTAAACCATTTCCCACATTCTGGGCATGAATATGGCTTCTCCCCTGTGTGAATTCTCTGATGTTCAACAAGCATTGATTTCCAAATAAAACATTTTTCACATTCTGGGCATGAATATGGCTTCTCCCCTGTGTGAGTTCTCCGATGTATAACACCTCTTTTGATTCCTTTATTTTGCTTTACAGACCGTGATGAACTAGAAGAAAGATCTTTCTTCTGAAGTGCTGAGGGTATATCTGGGGTAATGACATGTTTTTCATATGAATCTTGTGTGATACCATGGTCCTGTGCTGTATAATCTGTAGATATTAGATGTCCCTCTGAGCTCCTGATACAGTCATCTGACAAGAAGAAAACTGGACGTTACTATTATTGAATAATATAACCTTATAAGTATATTCCCCACTGAGCTGCCGCTGCCTGAGACGCTTCAGACCGTGTGAAGAAGTGAAGTCAGTGGCACAGGCAGCAAACGACGGCAGCGCGGCCTACTTCATTAGTATTCACTGTGCTGAGACGGAGGTCAGTGATAGTGACTAGTAATGAAGTGGGGCAGTAGACGCCACCACTGCTCTAGGTCACTGTATTGGTGCTGGTGGTGGGTGAATGAAGCGGGCCCACCCAGTCACAGCTCTAAGGAAAGGAATGGTGGCACTTACATAGAGATACATCACATAAGATTCATTTCTAGTGCAAGTTACCGGCCTCCTTTTTTCTTAGAGCGGTGACTGGACCTCTGATAGCACCAGTACTGTTCTGATGGCGGCCCTGCCTGTCCCTAGTAGATCACCTTACTCATATTACATAAAGGACATTCAACACAAATTAATTACAATTTCTGCACACAGAGTAGTTTATCTTATCCACAAAAATATATAGGGCACAATGTAGAGATAGTTATCCAAATAATACAAAAACATTGCCGAAATAAGGCAAGGCTACCAAAAGAATGTAGAAAAAAAATATATCAAAATTTTATTAAAGTGATTAAAAACACAGAAATATGATATACATAATCAATATACATATACAAAAGATTGCATATAGTTGTACCTACATGAACCCTCAGTATACGAAATTAATGCCATAAAAACCCATACCATGCATTCCCCCTACGCCCAACAGCAGCACAACTGGGGTATTCCTGCCCCTATGAGCTGTTAGGACAGGTGGAATTTTTAATTACCTAACAGCTTTGACCCCTATAAGAGGCCAGAAGACCTGCTCCCCATTGTGTTTTTTTCTGTCCTGTGGGACAGGACAGGTGGTAGGGGAGAGGTGCTCCGGCCTCCTATAGGGGCCCCCTCTCCCCCCTTTTTTGTACCTTTAGCTAGCGTGGCGTGTCGGCTCCCCGGTCTGTACCTGCTGGTGGTAAAGTGTCAGTATCCTCCTGTTACGAGCGGACGGCTGGGAGGATTCCAGCGGCAGGGGGAACTTCTGTCCGCTGGCGGAGCTGGGAACCAAGGTGCGGCTCCCAGGTTCGGCCCGAGCCGTGGACCACTTCCAGGTAAGCCACGCATGCGCAGACCACGCGTCCCGCTGTAAGGGCCGCGGCTGCGATTTTCTTCAACCAGCCCAGGTAAGCGCCGCTCACTATGAGTCCCCCCTCCTATTGCAGGTGAGGGGAAAGGATAAAGACAGGAGACACTTTGTTTAAACAGGTTTTGCCTCCCAGACTGAGGTTGCCCCGCCCCTTCCTGCCGGTCCCCCATTTAAACCCCCCTCCACCATTCAAAGTTTGCTTGTCGCTTCGGTTACAGGCACTCCTGAGAGCAGCTGCCTCAGAGTCGAGTCCACTGTGATTGAACTTGGATTCTGATCATTAAGGTTGGTGGAGGGGGAGGGGTGGGGGCTGCTGTCTTGAGGGTTCAGTCCCTCATATTTCTGGGTGTCTCTTGTTTCTCCTCCCTTTTCCTCTGCAGAATGTCTTCCTCATCATCCTCTACACTTCCTCGGAGGAAGACGACATCTAAGAGGAAACATTTGACCTGCGACAGATGTAGGATTCCCCTCCCAGACGCCTGTGAATACAGGTTCTGCCAGGGTTGCAGAGCTCCCCCCTCTGAAGCTACCCCCATTAGGGAGGTAGTTTCATGGGTGAAAGATTTTGTCTCCCATTCAATGAAGAGGGTGGATGAGACCATTTCCAATTTGGCTAAAAGACCCCGGCTGAAGGTAGCCGAGCCCTCTCTCCCCCCCCGGAGAGATTGCATATCGGGGAGGTGGAGTCCTCGGAGGAGGACATTGTGGTGATGGAGAAGGAGATATTTCCCCTCGACAAGATGGGGAGACTCCTTAGAGTCATCAAACCCAGAGACCAGGAGGCGGGTGAAGGTCCTAGCCGAAGAGTTAAATCTTTCAGGGCTAGTTCGGACCTGGTCCACGTAATGGAGGGGGAATGGAGGCGCCCAGAAAGGGCCTTTATACCGTCTTCAAGATTCAGAGCCCTCTTCCCTGTGACGGATTCTCAACAGGGGGTCTGGGGTCCACCTCCCAAGGTGGATGTTGCGGTGGCAAAGTTGTCCCGCCGAACGGTGCTGCCTGCTGAAAACGGGTCAAGCCTCCAGGATCCATTGGACCGCCGCGTGGAGGGGTCCCTAAGAAGGGCGTATTCGGCCGCCTCCTCAGGTCTCTGTGGCCATCTCGACAATGAAGTTGTGTCAGGCCTACGGGTCGAACTAGCGTCCCTAGCTAGGGACATAGACACCCCCACCATCATCATGGGGGATTTCAACATCCCCATTAACACAGACCACCCTTCCGCCTCCAGTCTCTTGTCCCTCACCACCTCCTTTGGTCTCTCCCTCTGGTCCTCTTCTGCCACCCACACAAAGGGGGGCACACTAGACCTAATATTCACCCGCCTCTGCTCCATATGCAACCTCTCTAACTCTCCATCCACGCTCTCTGACCACAACCTGCTGACGTTCTCTGCCCTCTCCTCTCCAATAGACACCCCAACCTCTAAACCAACACGCCCCCGCAGGAACCTCAACCGCCTTGACACCTGCACCCTCTCAGACTCTCCTACCACTCGCTGACATATCCTCACTCCAGGACACAGATGCCGCTGCTGCCTTCTATAATACCACCATTACCTCAGCCCTTGACTCTGTAGCCCCTACACAAACTCCAGAGCCTGACCAACCAATAGACAACCCTGGCACACCGATCAGACTAAAAAACTGAGACGTGCCTCGCGGGTTGCAGAGCACCTCTGGAAGAAAAGCCACTCCCAGGAGGACTTCCTCAGGTACAAAGAGGCAGTTCTCACATTTAAGAACGCACTCACCGCCGCCAAGCAGGTCTACTTCACCACACTCATATCCGCACTCTCTCGCAACCTCAAACAACTATTCTCCACCTTCAACTCCCTCCTCCGTCCTCCCGCCCCCCCTCCGACATCACTTATCTCAGCTGACGACTTCGCCTCCTACTTTAAAACTAAAATTGACAACATCAGAGATAGCCTCACCCTACTCCCCCGACAATCCACCCACCCAACCACTCGCTGCTCCCCATCGCTGACCTGTTTCTCCTCCATCACTGATGAAAAACTCTCCTCCCTAATCTCCAAATCCCACCTCACCTCCTGCGTGCTCGACCCGATCCAGTCACATCTCATCCCCAAACTCGCTGAAGTCATTACTCCAGCCCTAACCCACCTCTTCAATCTATCCCTAACCAATGGATCCTTCCCCTCAGCCTTCAAACACGCCACTGTCACTCCTATACTTAAGAAACCGTCCCTCGACCCGTCCTCTCCAGCCAACTATCGTCCCATCTCACTGCTCCCGTACGCCTCAAAACTTCTCGAGCAACACGTCCACTCTGAACTCTCCTCCTATCTCTCGTCCAACCTGCTCTTTGACAGACTTCAGTCAGGCTTCAGACCCCGGCACTCCACTGAAACTGCCCTAACAAAAGTCACCAATGACCTGCTAACCGCCAAAGCCAAGCGCCATTACTCTGTCCTCCTCCTCCTCTCCTCTGCCTTTGACACAGTTGACCACTCCCTCCTATTAGAAATTCTCTCATCCCTTGGTATCTCAGACTTGGCCCTTTCATGGATCTCCTCATATCTCTCCGACCGCACATTCAGTGTCTCCCACTCGCACACCACCTCCTCACCACGCCCTCTCTCTGTAGGTGTCCCCCAGGGCTCCGTCCTAGGACCCCTCCTGTTCTCCATCTACACCCTTGGCCTGGGCCAACTCATACAATCTCATGGCTTTCAGTACCATTGCTATGCCGACGACACCCAAATATATATCTCTGGACCAGACATTACCTCCTGCTGGCCAGAATCCCAGATTGTCTAGCGGCCGTAGCCTCCTTCCTCTCCTCCCGCTTTCTCAAACTCAACATGGAGAAAACAGAGTTCATCATCTTCAGCCCATCCGGTATGGCCCCTCCACCTGACCCATCTATCAAAGTTAATGGAACCCTACTTACCCCTGTCCCACAGGCCCGATGCCTTGGGGTAACCCTGGACTCCGACTTATCCTTCAAACCACATATTCAAACCCTCAACACCTCTTGTCGCCTCCAGCTCAAGAACATCCACCGAATCCGCTCCTTCCTCACCCCAGAAACTACCAAGATGCTCGTCCATGCCCTCATAATCTCCCGCTTAGACTACTGCAACACCCTTCTGCATGGACTCCCGGCTAACACCCTCGCCCCCCTCCAGTCCACCTTAAACTGTGCTGCTCGCTTAATCCACCTCACCCCCGATCTTCATCAGCTGCTCCCCTCTGCCAGTCCCTCCACTGGTTACCCATAGCCCAGCGAATTGAGTTCAAGCTACTAACGCTAACATACAAAGCCATCTACAACCTGTCCCCTCCATATATCTCTGACCTCATCTCCCGCTACCTGCCCACACGTAACCTCAGATCCTCCAATGACCTCCTACTCCGCTCTGCCCTCATCCGCTCCTCACACAACCGTCTCCAAGATTTCTCCCGTGCATCCCCCATACTCTGGAACTCCTTACCACGACACATAAGACTGACCCCCACAATCACAGGATTCAAGAAGGCCCTGAAGACTCACCTATTCAGGAAGGCCTACAACCTCCAATAACACTATCACCGCACCCCCATCTGTACAGTCTCCCCCTCTCCTTCTGTCTCTACCCCCCCTTCCCTCATAGATTGTAAGCCCTCACGGGCAGGGCCCTCTACCCCACTGTGCCAGCCGATCACTGTTAGTATGATATGTACCTGTATATTTTGTGTATTGTATGTAACCCCCAAATGTAAAGCACCATGGGATTAAGGGTGCTATATAAATAAATAAATAATAATAATAATAATAATAATAATAGACACAGGGGTCCACCGTGATGACCTCCTGTCGGCGATGTCCGACATCAATTTGATGGTGGACCACCTTGCTGAAGCGTCTAGGATGCAGATTAAGCTAGCCTTCAAGTCAATGGCCCTCACCACCGTGGCCAGGCGTTCATTATGGCTAAAGCCGTGGAGGGTGGACAATGCATCTAAGATGGGGCTTTGCACTCTGCCGTTTGAGCCAGGCAGGCTTTTTGGCAGAGCTCTAGATCGAATTATGGAGGATTTGGCGGATACTAAAACAAAGAATCTTCCGCAACCACCCGAAAAGAGGAGGTCGTCTTTTCGGGGCCGAGGTTCCTCTGCTAGAGGCGCTAGAGGACGAGGGCGCTCCGCTCCCCAAGGCAGGGGCAGAGGCCGCGGTACCTCCCGCAAGAGGGACCCCTGACTAGCCCACCCACGTCCAAACCCCTCTGGACAGAGACGGGCCCGCTTATCATCTAGGCGCCCGACGCAGGAATTCCGGAGTCTCCCAAGACAAAACAAAAGCTAGTTTTTTTTTCTAATAACCAAGATAACATCTCACCCTTTTCAGGGCTCCAAACAACTTCATCTGATAACACCCAGCCAGAAGGCATTTTCTCCAGTGTTCTTGGTACCCAAGACAGCGGGCAGAGGACGCATGTTCATCGATCTCTGAGCAGAGACCTTCAGGTCGGGGATATTCTCACGAGGGCCCGGAATTCAGTCCAATACTCTGGACCAGAGAGACAAAGATCTAGATGGAAGTCTACGCCCTCAGAGCTCCACCCTCCCACGAGGCATAGCTTCAGCCCACCATGCCTTCAAAGAGGCAGTGGCTCCGGTTGTCATCCTGCGCCTTTAAATAGGCTTCGGAGCCCCGTAACCGGGCAGATGGCCTCTCAAGGCCCGGATCGAGGAGATCCTTTCCAGGCAGGTTCACACCGTAGTAGCCGGATTCTGCCAGCGTGCCTGGCCGATACACCCACTAAGGTGGGTCGTGATTTCATCAACATGAATCCAGTTCCGGGGAATCACCATGGACTCTCTTACTTGGGGGATCTCGGTGCCCACCCCTCGCTGAGGGAGGTCTGTTCAGAATTTCCCCGTCACCTGGAAGGTTACGGTCAAGCCGGATATAGGGGTCCTAGGTGGAGCATCCATCCCTATAAGAACAACCCCTGGAGCTCGGTGGCACGTACACCTTCAGTACAACTAGATCCCGAGAGTCTGGAATCACTGTCCTGCGGGACTGCCAAAGCCTATCCAGGTAAGCATCAGCACCCGGCAAGTCCTCGGCCAGGTTTACCTGGACCCTGTTGACAACAGATGCCTCCCTCACAGAATGGGGAGTTCATCTGGGGGAGACCCTGGTACGAGGCACCTGGTTTTACCTGAAGAGAACGCGCTTATCCAGCTGGCAAGAGCCTACGGCAGTTCACGTGATACCTCGGACATTGGCACCACTTCCACCGGGAAGAGAGTCAAGATCCGAGCAGACAGCCTGACGTTAGTCTATTACAGCCATCATGGGAGGAAGATCAACACCTTCCTTACTCTACAGATTGCCAACAGGAACTTCACCTTCTCAAGACAAGTTCTCTCCCAGCTGTCAACGGTTCAAATCCCAGGTTATTGGAACTTTCTACGGGTTTGACTCGCCGGAGCGAGGGCCACCTCAGGTGAGTCCTCCCTAAACCAGGGTGCCTTCCACCATCTGATCAAAAGATGGGGTCTCCCCGAGGTGGATCTGATGGCCACCTCAAACAGCGCCAAAAGAGAGGGCGGTTGCCTCCCGCCTCGGGAAGACAACCTTCCGGCGCTGAATGCCCTGTCAATACCTTGGAGGTTCAAACTGAGAGACGTTTTCCCCCCTCTTCTGAGGATTCTAAAGGTATTGACGAAACCCAGGCAGGACCAGATCCCGGCAACGGTAAGCATGCCGTTCTGGTCAAAAGGGCCATGGTTCACCGTCTTCATTCCTATGAGGCGGGCGAACTGGAGGCTTCCACCAGTGGAAAATCTGGTAATCCGGAACAGTCGGCCTCATCAGAGCCTAGACAAATTCAACCTCACTGCCTGGAGGTTAACCAGCCTCTAGCTGGCGAAAGGGGATTGTCCCAGGGAGTGCTTCGGACCTTGGCGCACTCAAGAGCAGAATCAACTAACAGAGCTATCAGAGGGTCGCCCGAGTTTTTCAGAGCTGGTGTACGAGTAACCAGCGCGACCCCAACCGGGATGCAGTCTTGGAGTCCCCACAAGATGGCCTAGAAAAAAGGCTGGCACCCGCTACCCTGAAGGTTCAAGTATCAGCTCTGTCTGCTCTCCTGGAGACCAGATTAGCATTAGATCCTCTGATCAAACAATTTCTAAGAGGGGCTATGAGACTCTGTCCTCAGGTGCAGCTCCCTGTCCCTACCTGGGACCTAGCTGCAGTTCTACAGGGACTCTGTGTACCTCCCTTCGAGCCCCTATCGCAAGTGGATTTAAGGTACCTGTCATACAAAGTAATTTTCCTGCTGGCAATAACCTCTGCCAAGAGGGTTGGGGGACTACAGGTCTTAGCGGCCTCCGAACCATTTATAACGTTCTTCCCTGACAGAGTACAGCTAAGGTTCGTCCCAGGATTCTTGCCAAAGGTACCCACTTCTCGAAATATCAACCAGGTGATTGTCTTACCAACCCTTTTTCCCTCTCCTACCTCGGAGTGGGAGGAAAAGATGCACAAGCTGGACTTGGTGAGAGCATTACAGATTTACCTGGAGCGCACTGCGTCTTTCGGAATTCAGAAAATGTGTTAATTAACGTATTGGGCCACAATAGAGGTACCAAAGCATCCAAACAAACTCTCTCAAGATGGATCAGAGAAGCCATTGTCTGCTCCCTACGGGCTCAAGATCTCCCGGTACCAAACCTTGTCTGTGCCCACGCCACCCGTGCAGTGGCGACATCGTGGGCTGAAAGACGATCTCTTTTCTTAGAGCAGATAGGTGCCGCGGCTTCCTGGAGTTCACATCTGACCTTCGCCAAACATTATAGATTGGATTGGCAGACAGTAGAGTCTACGGCGTTTGGACACTCGGTATTGGCATCAGCCTGCCAGGATCACCCACCCTAGGGCTGAGCTATACTTGCTAAATCCCCAGTTGTGCTCCTGTTGGGCGTAGGGGGAATGAAAGATTATGAATGATAATCTGTTTTCCCTTAGCCCAAACAGCAGCACAAGGCTCCCTCCCTATGCTCTAAATTTGTACAAATTTTCTGTACTATGATTATTTCTGTGAAATATACGCTGTACTTATACTTGTTACTAACACAATGGGGAGTTGGTCTTCCGGCCTCTTATAGGGGTCAAAGCTGTTAGGTAATTAAAAATTCCACCTGTCCTAACAGCTCATAGGGGCAGGAATACCCCAGTTGTGCTGCTGTTTGGGCTAAGGGAAAACAGATTATCATTCATAATCTTTCATTAGACGTGCCCCGACATTCGTTTCGCATTCTCTGGCCTCATCATATATATTATGTATATCACTTGTGTATATATGCACTTTCCTACTTGGACTTCTAAACCCTTTTAACTATTGATTGTTTTGAACGCCATTTTTTCCACACGCATGGTCTTTTGGATGTGTTTTTCCTCCCTCCTCTTGTTGCTATGTGTGTCTGTGTTTTAATCACTTTAATAACATTTTGATATATTGTTTCTATATTCTTTTGGTAGCCTCGCCTTATTTTGGCAATGTTTTTGTCTTATCCCAACAGAACCCACATTTAGGACCTAACATTAAGGTTCTTATTTTGTACCAGTAAGTTCAGGCCTCTGACTACATTACTAGTTGTCCTGTCCTGATATAGATCGTCTTATCTGGACGTCTCTTCTAAGAATCCAAAGTGAAATAAGTCTCAGAGCCCAAACCACAGGAACACAATCCATGACTGCTTAACTATGGCCACTTATGTGGAATAATACTGTAGGACGCCATAAATCTTACTGTATTACACCCCATACACACAATACAATCCAAACCACATCTGCTGGATTTCCCAGCCTGAACTCACCGCGGATCTGTTGTCCCATACAGTATGTAGTAGGGTCTGTGGAGTCACAAGGAAGCGGGGACTCCTAGCGTCATAGATCACTAAGATATGGGGAGTCCTGGTGTGTGGACAGAGTTCGGGCTGGGAAATGTGACTGATGTACAGAACAGATTTTCTAGTCCGGATTCCATAGTGTGATTGGGGTCTAAGGTGAGGTTTACACAGTGACATTTGTAGAAGCTGCTTCAGGAATTCAGAAGAAGAATTTTTCCGCTTTACCAAATCAGCCCCTGAATCTCCATCAGATTCCTTACTGGCCAGGCCGGATTTTCCACCTCCCATTTATTTCCATAGAGCTCTGAGGTGGAATCTGCCTGAAGATCGAGCAGGAGGATTATTTTTCCGCCCCCTGAAATAATCTGCTATATAATTCTGGTAAATTCTTTCCCTTCACGAGGACTGACAGCCGGTGAGGAAGAAATTTGCCTCGTTCACATCGATGTCAAGTCCATATTCCTGCTGTCCGTTCTATTCTATACTACATTTATTACCCCCTATAGCGGTATCACATTTATATTCAGGTATTATTAGTATTTTACCTGAATCGGGGAACAACAAATAGTCTAAACAATGTCTGAATAGAATCAGTGACCCTTCTGTGCTTTATATAGTGGTGACTCCTCACCTGGGCGGGTCCCTGTAGGAATGTCCTCCTCACACTCCTCATCGCCACTCACATAGGGCTCTTCCTTTATTCTCATAGATATAGCATTCATGTCACTCACATCTTTATCCTGATGGAAAATCTGGGAAACAAATAATGTAAAAGTCACCGGACAAATGGGGAAGTCACAGAGAATGTTCTAGATCATTAATCCGCATGAAGATGAAAGATGTCCTGACAGTAGCTGCAGGTCTGTGAGAAGCCGGATAAACATATTAGATGGCGGCTCAATGACACACGCCCATGTATATAACCATATAATACTGCTGGATACAACAAGACTGACCACAAGGACTTCACAGCCCGTCTACACATCATAGGGAATATCTCCATCTACCTGATCATCATCCTGTGGAAGAAGAGGACTGGGACATCTCTCCGGTGTTGTCCTCTTACTGGATCTACCTGTAGGAAACACAGACAGGGACTGAATTCATTCTGTACATACAAATAATGGAAGTCCATGTGTATATAGTCATGTCTATTACCTGCTGATGTGAGGGGCTGCTGGTCCTCCATCATCACCTCCTTGTACAGATCCTTGTGTCCTTCTAAATACTCCCACTCCTCCATGGAGAAATAGACAGCGACATCCTGACACCTTATAGGAACCTGACAACACAATGATACAGTCATCACCCCGACCCCTCCAGTTACTGTATAATGTCCCAGCATTCCCAGCAGTGTCACCTCTCCAGTCAGCAGCTCCAGCATCTTGTTGGTGAGTTCTAGGATCTTCTGTCCATTGATCTTCTCCTGTATCAGGGGGTGAGGTGGAGGCCCCAGGATTGGGCTCAGGGTTCCTCTATATCCATCATACACAGGAGCCTGACAGCGCCCACTAGAGGTCTTCTTCACTACTGTGTAATCCTGGTTATGGGGAGACACATTAATAAATCTCACTACATACATGTCCAGAGTCCATCACCTCTCCAGTCATATCATCTGTTATTACTATAGATAAGAATGATGTCATGATGACATCATCAGAATCTCTCACCTCTCCAGTAAGCTGGTAGATGATCTCTAGGGTGAGATTTAATAGACTTTCCGCCATCTTGTTCCTGTCTCTTTCCATCCTTGATGGATCAATCAGGAATATTCTCTTGTATAGAAGATACTGAGAGGATTCTATATTGTAGGAACCTGAATGGAGAGAAGATGAGACAATGTAATCACTACAGTCATGGCCAAAAGTTTTGAGAATGACACAAATCTTCTCTTGTCACATGATCTGCTCCCTCTGGTTTTTCTGTGTGTTTGTAAGATGTTTTTATCACATACAGAAATAGAATTGCAATCATATCATGAGTAATAAAAGCTTATAGTGACAGTTAGAATGAGTTAATGCAGTGTTGCAATATTTGCAGTGTTGCCCCTTCTTCTTCAGGACCTCTGTATTTCTCCCTGGCATGCTCTCAATCAACTTCTGGACCAAATCCTGACTGATAGCCGTCCATTCTTGCACAATCAATGCTTGCATTTTGTCAGAATTTGTAGGTTTTTGTTTGTCCACCCGTCTCTTGATGATTGACCACAAGTTCTCAATGGGATTAAGATCTGGGGAGTTTCCAGGCCATGGACCCAAAATCTCTGTTTTGTTCCCTGAGCCATTTAGTTATCACCTTTGCTTTATGGCAAGGTGCTCCATCATGCTGGAAAAGACATTGTTGATCGCCAAACTTCTCTTGGACAGTTGGGAGAAGTTGATTGTCACGGGATGTTTAGAGTCTATACTATAGGCAATGTGTAATATATATTTGGTGTGAAATGTATTCTCTAACCTGTTGTATACATCAATGTGTAATTGGCTGATTGGGGTCTAGTGTGTTAGCACATTGTATGCAAATGCCTCTAACTAGTGAGGACCAGTGAGGACAATGGGTGGAGATTATCTGATTGGTGTCTCCAAGAAGATGTTGGACGGTGCATTGTCCAAAGGGACAGGGAGTCTGCTCTCCTTGGCATAAGTGAGGGGGGGAAGGATCTGTGACTCAGCCCTTCCCACCCACAGATATAGGATGTAACAGTCTTAGTATATAGTATGTAGCTGGCAGTTAGTATGCGTTAGCCGGCCTGTGCACAGCTCTGCAGAGAGCCAGGATTTTAGTTAAAGGACCAAGGAACCAAAGCTATCATTGGATTGTGACTTCCGTGGACTTATTGTTATTACGGTTGATGTGACCGCAGCCGGCTATTAACTTTGTGGAATACAATAAATTGCTGCTGTCTCCCGTCCTCTTATGTCCCTGTTGATTCAAGAGATCTTCCGGAGGAAAGACGTATACTTTTGCTCCGTGACAACTGGTGGCAGCGATGGGATCAACAGCGGACAGTGAGATGGACTACAACCGCCCAGCGATTAATGGAGCCACAACCTCAGAATATAGGAACTGGACTATGGCAAGTCTACAAGTAAGGGCCCGGGAACTAAACCTGAGTTACCAGGGAAGAACGAAAGAGCAACTGATCGAGGCACTGGAGGAGATGACCCTGCAAAGCGACCATGAGGAGGGCTTCCCCCAGGAGACTGGAGAGATACAGGAGTGGCAGGTACAGACCCAAAAGAGCAGATGGGTTGTTTTGTATGAGGAGGAATTGGCAGTGCTGGGGCTAGGAGCAACTGCAGAGCAAAGGAGTAGAGCGTTACAGAGGGCTCAGGAAAACGAGAAGGAGGAACAGAGAATAGCGCATGAAAAGGAAAAAATGGCGCATGAAATGCAAATGGCTGAGATAACTAAGAGGAATTATAATCAAACGCCGACACCTAGCCCAACAGTGAGAGAACCACCATATGTGTCCCATAAACACTTCAAGACCTTTGATGAAGCGGCTGGGGATGTTGATGGATATTTTCAGGACTTCGAACACCAGTGCCGCCTGATGGAAGTCCCAGAGAAGGATTGGGTCTGGTATCTGGTGGGGCACCTACGAGATGGAGCTGCAGAAGCTCTCAGAGCCATGGACCCTAGCGGTCAGCGGGACTATGAGGCCATTAAAAGAGCGGTGCAGAAGTATTATGCAGTCACTCCAGAGACCTACCGAGTTCAGTTCCGCTCTTTGTCTTACAATGGGGGAAGCTCCTTCCACATGTTCGCCCACAAGTTGAAGCAAGCATGCAAGCGCTGGCTAGAAGGAGAGGGGGCTGTCACAGTCGATAAGGTCCTCCAAGTCATACTTAAGGAACAGTTCTTTTCCCAGTGCCCTGCTGAGATCCGTTAGTGGGTGCTGGAACGGAACCCAGCCAGTTGAGCAAGCTGCTTCTCTTGCAGAAGAGGGCCTGACCATCAAGCCGCAGTGGAAGAGGTTGTTTGCAGAGGAGCAGAAAACTACCACAGTTTCCCAGACACCCTTCAGCCAGCCACCCACCTTTCGTGTCCGGCCTCCGGATTACACTTCACCCTCTACCCCTGCCCATCGGCCTCCAGCTATGAACAACCCTGTCCCTAGACAACGACCTACTGGAAGAACTCTAGAGCGCAGATGTTTTGGGTGCGGGCGGCTTGGACATTGGCAAGGTAGCTGCCCTGCTAACTTGGGGGCACGGGCCACAGTGGCATCCCGGCCTATTCACTACCTGGGAACCACCCCTAAGACAGAAAGTTTGGCCCCATTTCCAGATGACTCCATGAATGACCCATCTGTTCCACCTCCAGGGGTCTATGGGATTCAGCCCTCTGTCACGCATCCCGCAAACCCTCAGCGGAAGCACTTGCAGGAGGTCCTCCTGGATGGCCGAACAGCTGTTGTATTCCGGGACTCGGGAGCTTTCCTAACGGTAGCGGACCCCCGAGTGGTTCGACCGGAGGCCCTAGAGGAGGGCCCTGGCCTTTACATCGAGTTGGCAGGGGGTACTCGGAGACGTATTCCTAACGCTACCGTGGAACTTGACTATGGTTATGGACCAAGACGATGCGCAATTGGTGTGATGAGCGGGCTGCCGGCCGATGTTCTGTTAGACAACGATGTTGGAAATCTACACTGCCACTTTGTGGGAGCAGTGATCCGAAGCCAAGATGGTTCGACCGGATTTTCTGCCAGATGCCAGCCCAGCGGCCTCAACTTTCCAACTGGTGTGTGACTTTTCCCTCGGGGCTAATAATCCTGTGATTTGGGACAAAGCACAGTTTAGGAGGGAGGTAGAGACGGACCCTACATTGGATAGTTTCCGAGCACGGGCTGAGATTGGACAGATAGGAGAAGGTGGTGAGAAGATTATTAAGGAAGATGGACTCCTCTACCGGGTTACAGAGGCTTGCTCTCCAGATAAACCTTGGACTTATTGTAGACAGCTTGTTGTTCCCCAGCGATACCGGGCCTCCCTACTCCACCTTGCCCATGACATTCCCATGGCTGGCCATCAAGGGAAAACTCGCACAGAACGGAGGCTTACTCACTTGTTTTATTGGCCTGGGATCTCTCAGGCTGTTGCGCAGTTCTGTCGGACTTGTGATGTATGTCAGCGTAGAGGCCGACCAGGGGACCACCCAAGAGCCCCCTTACAGCCTTTGCCCGTCATCGATGAACCCTTCCAACGAGTGGCTGTTGATATCATCGGGCCTTTGGCTAGACCTAGTAAATCTGGGAAACAATATATATTGACAGTAGTCGACTATGCCACCCGATACCCGGAAGCTGTGGCCCTATCCCGTATCTCCGCCGCCAAAGTAGCCGAGGCCTTTGTGACTGTCTTCACCAGAGTTGGATTCCCAAGTGAGATCTTGTCAGACCAGGGTACCCAATTTATGTCCGAACTGGTACAGTGTCTATGGCATACCTGCGGGGTGCGGGCAATCAGGACACCCCATACCACCAATGGACTATGTGAGCGTTTTAATGGTACTCTAAAGAACATGTTAAAAGCCTTTACTGAGACTGATCCAGACTGGGAAAGGTACCTACCACATCTCCTGTTTGCATATCGGGAAGTGCCCCAGGAATCTACTGGATTTTCCCCCTTTGAACTGCTATATGGCAGGAAAGTTCGTGGTCCATTAACCTTAGTCAAGGAGCACTGGGAGGGGCCAGTGGAGGATACCGGAATTCCTGTTGTCCCTTATGTTCTGAAGCTTCGGGACACGCTGGCCCGGTTGGCCCATTTTGCTAAAGAGCAGGTCCAGAGGGCGCAGACTCGACAAAAGACTTGGTACGACCGCAAATCACGCTATCGGGAATTTATTGAGGGGCAACAAGTTCTTATGATTGTCCCACATCCCCAAAATAAGCTACAGACCACCTGGGAAGGGCCTTTTAGAGTCCTGCGAAAGCTCAATGACACCAACTACCTCTTATCACTGGATGAGCAGGGGCTCCGACAAAAGACTGTCCATATTAATATGATTAAGGAGTATCAGGATCGGGCTCCACCTATGATTGCCATGTGCCAACTTGCCTCTGAGGAGCGCTCAGACGGAGACTCCCTCCCGGATCTCCTAGAAACGGCCCAACGCACCACCACTGTAGAAGATGTCCCTCTAAAGGACCACCTGGACCCAGCACAGCAAGAGGGAGTGTCCAATATACTTCATCAGCACAGTGCCGCGTTCTCCTCCCGACCAGGGCAAACCAGGCTGACCCAACACAATGTGGACACCCCCGGTGTCCCGCCAATGCAACAAGCACCTTACCAGGTCCCTGAATCTGTCAAAAACACCATGTGCAAAGAGCTGGAGGATATGCTAGCCCTAGGGGTTATCCAAGCCTCGCACAGTCCCTGGGCCTCTCCAGTGGTGCTTGTATCCAAAAAGGATGGCAGTACGAGATTTTGTGTGGACTACAGGCGACTGAATGACCATACTATGAGTGACCCCCTACCCTATGCCACGCATTGATGAGCTTCTGGACAAACTCGCTGCGGTTAAGTATGTCACCACCTTGGATCTCAGCAAGGGGTACTGGCAGATTCCCCTGACCGCTGCAGGGAGGGAAAGGTCAGCGTTCATAACCCCTTTCGGACTGTTTGAATTCCTAAGCATGCCTTTTGGAATGAAGAATGCCCCAGCAACTTTCCAGAGGATGGTGGACCAGCTACTTCAGGGATGCCGAGACTTTGCCTGTGCTTACTTGGATGATATCGCCATCTTTAGCCACACGTGGGAGGACCACTTGCATCATGTTGAGGCTGTTCTAGATCAGATACAGGAGGCCGGCCTGACAATTAGACCAGACAAATGCCAGATAGGTCTGGGCGAGGTGCAATACTTGGGGCATAGAGTGGGAGGGGGAAAACTGCGACCAGAGCCCGCTAAGATACAGGCCATTAGAGACTGGCCCATTCCACAGACCAAGAAACAGGTCATGGCTAGGGTTGAGCCGATGCTAACTTTTCAGGATCGATTTTAAAATCCGATTTCCGATCATTTTTCATTCAAACCCGATCTCGATCCCAATTCCGATCTCAGTGCAAGTCAATGGGATTTTTTTTATTAATCGGAGATCGGATTTTAAAAGAAATCCTATTCACTATACAGCATGGAATCTAACAATTGTTAGAATCCATGCTGTGTAGTGAATCACTAAGTAGCCAGAGGATTTTCTTTTTAATCCTCTGGCTACTTAGTCCCCCCTGGTGTCCACTTACCTCCAGAGATGGCTGGTCCACTGCCGTCTTCTCAGCCTTGCTGCCCCCTCCCTGCCAGGTTAGGAGAGTGTGGGCGGGTACTGGGAGGGGAGACGTCAGGTCACCCCGCCCTGTACCCGCCCACACTCTCCTAACCTGGCAGGGAGGGGGCAGCGAGGCGGAGAAGACGGCAGCTGGACCGGCAGCGAAGCAGCGGACCAGCCATCTCTGGAGGTAAGTAGCTTTAGTCTCCCATTAGAATGAATGGAGGCAGCCAGCGCGGAGGGGGTTAAGGCTGTGTGCCGGCTGCTTCCATTCATTCGTATAGAACCGCAGAGGAGCCTTCACACTGAGTATACACTATATACTCAGTGTGAAGGCACTGTGGGAAAAGATCACCGATCTCGATCCCACATAAACAGATCGTGTTCGGAATTCAGAGAGAACCCAAACAACGAAAACCTCAAACCCAGATATAGTCCTGATCATAGACTCCAAAAGCAAGTACATTAATACAAGAAAGCTATTCCCACGGCAAAGAGTCAAGAAAATCCACAGCCCAACCATTGAAAAATCCAATACTGTCATTTGCAAGCCTTTCTTCACTACCCCGAAACACATTGTCATACACACAGGCACAGAAGATCTCTCTGACCAGCCCCAACAGACAGCGGGCCAACTGGTCCAACTAGCAGAGAAATCAAAGCAACAATTCCCAGACTGTAGTATCATCCTGTCATCTCTGCTCCCACGAGAAGACATCTCTGAAGCTACCATCATGGGGATCAACATAGAGCTGGCGACCAGAATCAGGCAAACACCAGGCATCACCCTGGCACAACACCCCTCCATAGATAAGCGTCACCTATATGATGACAAACACAACAATAAACATGGCGTCAGCCTCCTAGCGAAGGAATTCAAAGACTTAGTGCTCAACAGAGCCCCCGGGCCTAGACACCAAACAAGACAAAGAGTCATGGAAATAACACCCGACAACCGCCAATATCCAAGACAGAACCCCCCAAAGATGCCACCTATCAAGAAAAAGCCAACCAGAGCAACCCAGAGCACCGACATAGAGACAATAAAGAGAATAGAGCATGCGGTCACTACAATGGCCACAACAGCAATGCACATAAACCAATACCTGGCCACACTGCAACCAACCAAGAACCCAGCCCGTCCTCTGCAGGACAGCTCATTACAAGGTTTACACACCGAAGATGAAATCACTAACTATCAGTAGTTGGAACATACAAGGGCTGAACGCCTCAGCCTATAGATCTAACCCAAAAGATCCAGACTTCATAGACAGACTAAAAAACATAGACATTCAAATCCTCCTAGAGACATGGACCCGGGCAGATGACGAGTCCCTAACACTCATGGGCTACAAGGAACTCTCAGTGCCCGCCCAGAAAAATAAGACCACCAAACATGGCCGCCACTCAGGAGGCATACGAATATGGTACAAGGAGGAGCTCAAAGAACACGTAAAAGCTACCAAACGTGGAACTAATCACATATGGATAAAAATAAGCAGCTCCATCCTCAGCGGCCAGCAGGACATCTATCTCTGTGCAGTATATATGCCCCCACCAGGGTCCCCCTACCACCACCCCGACACTTACGAGGTCCTACAAAGGGAAGCCGTCCATTTCCAACCCAAAGGCAGAGTACTAATATGCGGAGACCTGAATGCAAGGACAGGCACAGAGATAGACTACCTGCCCCCTGACGACAACCCACATACGCACGGTAGTGAGATCCACCACCCAGAACCCACACAGACAAGAAGAAACAGCCAAGACAGAATTGTCAACAAGAGTGGGAGACAACTGCTGAACATGTGCCGAAGCCTAGGACTGTACATCAAAATCAAAAATCAAAAAAATGCTTTATTGGCACGTCCGAATAGGTATTTGGCATTGCCAAAGCTAGTAAAGTGGGTGTGGGGGGGGGGGAGTTGGGTTGGGTTGATGGTGGGTATGGGGGGGGGGGTTCGGTTATAACAGTCCATGGAGTCTCATCTTCCTCTTCGTTGGTGACTGCTATATGGGGAGGTGGGGGTGGGTGGGGGTGGGTGGGGCGGGTGTTTTGGGATAAATATAACAGTCCATGGAGTCTCATCTTCCTCTTGTTTGGTGACAGCTGGACACGTATTGGGCAGCGATCTCCACAGTGGCCTCTTCTTCTCCCAGTAGGATGTAGAGTTTCCTCTTCTCGTCTGCAGATATGAAGTCTGGGATGTGGGCAGAGAGTCTTTGGTAGTAGACGGCCCTCACAGCTGAGTATTTGGTGCAGTGTAGCAGGAAGTGGGTCTCGTCTTCTAGGACCCCCTGGTCACAGTGCTGGCACAGTCTCTTCTCCCGTGGCTTGTACGTCTGTCTGTATCGCCCCGTCTCTATCTCTAGGTTGTGGGCGCTCAGTCTGTATCGGCTCAGGGTCTGTCTGTGCTTGGGGTGGAATATTCTCTCCAGGTAGGTGGCCATGGTGTAGTCCCTTTGTAGGGATTGGTACACGGTGAGTTTCTTGGAGTTATTTATTTCATTTCTCCATTCTTCAATGTACCGCTCTCTGTTTGCCTCTGTGGTCGCCTTTATTTCGGCCTTGGTTATCATCTGTTGGAGTTTTTGGTTTGGTGGTTGGCTGCTGTTTGGTTGTTGAATGTCTGGTTTGCTCAGGTGGCTTAGCCATGCTTGGTGGTGGTAGGAGTCAGGCTTGCTCCCCTGGATGTGTGCCTGGAAAGCTAGCGCCCTCTTCTGTACGGTGAACCATAGGGGGAGTCTGCCTAGCTCTGCCCTGCAGGCTATGTTGGTGGTGTTGCGATGGACATGTAGCAGGTATTTGCAGAACTCCAGGTGGAAGTTCTCTGTTGGGCTGGAATCCCACCTTGACTGGTCTGGGTAGGTGGCTGGGCCCCAAACCTCACTGCCATAGAGAAGGATCGGGGAGATGACAGCGTCAAATATCTTCATCCAGACCCTCACCGGTGGTTTGAGGTGGTACAGTTGTCTTCTGATGGCGTAGAAGGTTCTGCAGGCTTTTGCTTTCAGGGTTTCTATTGCTGCTTTGAAGCTTCCTGATTGGCTGAGCTCCAGCCCCAGGTAGGTGTAGCTGTTGGTTTTCTCCAGTGTGGAGCCGTTCAGTGTGAATTGTGAGGTGGTGGAGGCTTTATTGTGGCCCTTCTTCTGGAATACCATGATTTTGGTCTTCTTCTGGTTGATGGGTAGGGCCCATGTGGTGCTGAATTTTTCCAGCACTGACAGGCTTACATAAACGTACATAATAAACGGACGTACCACAGGCGACTGCAGAGGACGCTTCACACTAAACTCTCAAGTGGGCAACAGCGTGGTGGACTATGCCATTACAGACGCAGACCTGTCAGACATTGAAGACTTCACAATCACACCTGACTCCCATCTATCAGACCACAACCAGATCCTACTATACATGAGAACCAGGAACAAAACACCCACACATGAGCCCCAACAGTCCGGCCTCTACAACCTACCAAGACATTTCACATGGGCCAACCACCAGGCCATAGAATATACCAACGCAATCAACATCACTGCAAGACACTGCTCACAAACTTCCATACAAACACCTATCAGCCAGACCAACAGGGAGTCACCAGAGCTGTGAAGGATCTCAAGTACATCCTACAGACCACAGCAGAACTAGCAGGCCTGAAACCAACCAAAGCAATAAGACAAACCAACAAACAGTCCCACAAATGGTTCGACAGCGACTGCAGAGCACTACAGTATCCCACCCCCCCATACCCACCACTCACCCACCTGAACCCAACTCCCCCCCCCCCTCACCGCCCACTTTACTAGCTTTGGCAATGCCAAATAACTATTCGGACGTGCCAATAAAGCTTATTTGATTTGATTAGTGTATGTACCAGTAGCTGTATATATATATAGTGTATGTACCGGTAGCTGTATATATATAGTGTATGTACCGGTAGCTGTATATATATATATATATAGTGTATGTACCAGTAGCTGTATATATATAGTGTATGTACCGGTAGCTGTATATATATATAGTGTATGTACCGGTAGCTGTATATATATAGTGTATGTACCGGTAGCTGTATATATATACATAGTGTATGTACCGGTAGCTGTATATATATTTAGTGTATGTAGCGGTAGCTGTATATATATATAGTGTATGTACCGGTAGCTGTATATATATATATATATATATATATATATATAGTGTATGTACCGGTAGCTGTATATATATATAGTGTATGTACCGGTAGCTGTATATATATTTAGTGTATGTACCGGTAGCTGTATACATATAGTGTATGTACCGGTAGCTGTATATATATTTAGTGTATGTACCGGTAGCTGTATATATATAGTGTATGTACCAGTAGCTGTATATATATATATATATATATATATATATATAGTGTATGTACCGGTAGCTGTATATATATATATATATATATATATATATATATATATACTGTATGTACCGGTAGCTGTATATATATATAGTGTATGTACCGGTAGCTGTATATATATATAGTGTATGTACCGGTAGCTGTATATATATATAGTGTATGTACCGGTAGCTGTATATATATAGTGTATGTACTTGTAGCTGTATATATATAGTGTATGTACCGGTAGCTGTATATATATATAGTGTATGTACCGGTAGCTGTATATATATATAGTGTATGTACCGGTAGCTGTATATATATAGTGTATGTACTTGTAGCTGTATATATATAGTGTATGTACCGGTAGCTGTATATATATATAGTGTATGTACCGGTAGCTGTATATATATATAGTGTATGTACCGGTAGCTGTATATATATAGTGTATGTACCGGTAGCTGTATATATATAGTGTATGTACCGGTAGCTGTATATATATATAGTGTATGTACTGGTAGCTGTATATAATCAAAATCAAATCAAATAAAAAAAAATGCTTTATTGGCACGTCCGAATAGGTATTTGGCATTGCCAAAGCTAGTAAAGTGGGTGGGTGGGTGGGTGGGGGGGGGGAGTTGGGTTGGGTGGGTGGTGGGTATGGGGGGGGGGGGTTCGGTTATAACAGTCCATGGAGTCTCATCTTCCTCTTCGTTGGTGACTGCTATATGGGGAGGTGGGGGTGGGGGTGGGTGGGGGTGGGTGGGGCGGGTGTTTTGGGATAAATATAACAGTCCATGGAGTCTCATCTTCCTCTTGTTTGGTGACAGCTGGACACGTATTGGGCAGCGATCTCCACAGCGTTGGGCTCAGGCTACAGCCTTGTCTGACCCCTCGGGCCTGTTGGAAGTATGCTGTCCTTTTCCCATTCACCTTCACACTGCACTGGTTTCCGGTGTAGGAGCTCTTGATGACGTCGTACGTTCTTCCTCCTATTCCACTCTCTAGGAGTTTTAGAAGTAGGCCTGGGTGCCATACTGAATCAAACGCCTTCTTAAAGTCCACGAAGCAGGCGAATATCTTGCCTCTTCTGGTGTTGTGGACGTGCGTCTTGATGAGGCTGTGCAGGGTGTAGATATGGTCTATGGTGCGGTGGTTTGGCATGAACCCTGCTTGGCTCTTGCTGAGGACCCCGTGTTGTGTGAGGAAGGTGAGGATTCTGTTATTGATGATGCTGTTGAACAGTTTCCCTAGCGTGCTGCTGACGCAGATCCCTCTGTAGTTGTTGGGGTCATATTGGTCTCCATTCTTGTAGATGGGGGTTATGAGCCCTTTGTTCCAGTCTTCGGGGAAGTGTCCAGCATTGAGCACGAGGGTGAATAGCTTTGCCAGTGCCGCGTGTATTGCTGGAGAGCTGTATTTGATCATCTCTGGTAGGATGCCGTCAGGGCCACTGGCCTTTTTGCTTTTCAGCAGGACAATTCTTTCCTGTATATCTTTTATGGTGATTGGCGAGTCCAGAGGGTTCTGGAAGTCTTTGATGACTTTCTCCATGTCCCTCAGTTTGGTGATTATCTGTTGCTGTTCTGGAGTTAGTTCTTCTTCTGGGATGTTTTTGTAGAGACCTCTGAAGTAGTTGAGCCAGATATTGCCATTTTGGATGTGGAGAGAGTTTTTCTTGGGCTTTGTGCCCATGTGGTGCCAGGTCTCCCAGAATGAGCTGTCCTGGAGGGAGTCCTCTAGTTGCTCTATTTTGTGGGAGAGGTACCTCTGTTTCTTCTCTCTGAGGGTGACCTTGTATTGCTTGCATAGATTGTTGTAGGCTTCCCTCAACTCTCTGTTGTTGGGGTCTCTGTGTTTCCGGTTGGAGGCTGCCCTTAGAGAACAGCGTATAGCCTTGCAGTCGCTGTCAAACCATTTGTGAGACTGTTTGTTAGTCGGTCTCTTGGGCTTTGTCTGTTTCAGGCCTGCTAGTTCTGCCGTGGTGTACAGGATGTTACTGAAGTCCTTCACTGCTCGGGTGACCCCTTGTTGGTCTGGCTGGTAGGAACTCATATAGAAGTTTGTGAGCAGTTCCTTGATTTCGGGTCGGTTAGCCGCATTGGTGTATTCGGTGGCCCGGTGACTGGCCCATTTGAAGAATGGTGGCAGGTTGTAGAGACCAATCTGGTGGGGCTGCTGTGTGAGTGGCTTGTCAGTGGATCTCATGTACAGCAGGATCTGGTTGTGGTCTGACAGGTGTGTCTCAGGGGTGACTATGAGAGTATCTATGTCTGACCGGTCTGCGTCTGTGATGACATAGTCCACCACGCTGTTGCCCACATGGGAGTTTAGTGTGAAGCGTCCCTGAGTGTCCCCTCTGGTACGCCCGTTCATTATGTACAGTCCCAGACTCTGGCACAGGTTCAGCAGCTGTCTCCCGCTCTTGTTGATGACTATGTCATAGCTATTTCTTCTTCTCTGTGCAGACTCCAGGTGGTGGACCTCGCCTACCGGGATGTGCAGGTTTCCATCAGAGGACAGGTAGTCTATCTCTGTTCCAGTCCTGGCGTTTAGGTCGCCGCAGATCAGCACTCTGCCTTGGGACTGGAACTGGGCAGATTCCCTTTGTAGGACCTCATAGATGTCTGGGTTGTGGTAGGTGGACTCAGATGGATAGATGGATACTGCACAGAGATAGATGTCGTGTTGGCCGTTGAGGATGGAGTTGCTTATTTTTATCCACATGTGGTTGTCACCACGTTTGATGGCTTTCACATGTTCTTTAAGCTCCTCCTTGTACCATATTAGTATGCCTCCTGAGTGGCGGCCTAGTTTGGTAGTCTTGCTTTTCCGGGCAGCGACAGAGAATTCCTTGTAGCCCATGGGTGTTAGGGATTCATCTTCTGCCCGGGTCCATGTCTCTAGGAGGATTTGGATGTCTATGTTTTTTAGTCTGTCTATAAATTCTGGATCGTTTGGTTTGGATCCAAAGGCTTAGGCGTTCAGCCCTTGGATATTCCAGCTACTGATAGTCAGTGGTGTCATCTTTGGTGGGTATACCTTGTAATGAGCTGTCCTGCAGAGGACGGGCTGGGTTCCTGATTGGTGGCCATGTTGTGGATCCCAGTCTGGAGCAGTGTGTTGCACAGGGTGCTAAACATGGTTCTTATCTCCTCCATGTCTGTGCTCTGTCTTGTTCTGTATGGCACAGGTGGCTTCCGCCCTGGCTTATAGTAGTCCCCATTTCCAGTTTTTTGGGGGAGACGTTGTGTTTGAGATATTTTCCAGCCAGGCAACCCCCCCATGGTTCTTTGTCTTGTATGTTGAGGGGGGTATGGTGTTTGGGTGTGACTCCTGGAAGGTGACTTCTCCACAGGTTTTTGTCTTGTTTGGTGTATGGGCCCGGGGTCTCTGTTGAGCACTATGTCTTTAAGTTCTTTGGCCAGGAGGCTGACTCCCTGTTTGTTGAGGTGTTTGTTATCATATAGGTGACGCTTGTCTATGGAGGGGTGTTGTGCCAGGGTGATACCTGGTGTTGATCGGATTTTGGATGCCAGCTCTGAATTGATATCTCTGATGATGTGTTCAGAGATGTCTCCTCGTGGGAGCAGAGATGACAGGATGATACTACAGTCTGGGAACTGTTGTTGTGCTTTCTCTGCTAGCTGGGTCAGCTGTCCCGCTATCTGTTGGTGCTGGCCCTGGGCCTCAAGGTTTTTTGTCCCTGTGTGTATGATGACGTGGTTGGGTTTGGTGAAATAAGGGTCGTTGATGACAGCGTTTGCTTTTTCGATTGTTAAACAGCGGATTTTGGTGACTCTTTTCCCTGGGAACAGTCTATTTGTGTCCAGGTATTTGCCATTGGAGTCTGTGATCAGGACAATATTTGGATCCGGTGGTCTCCTCGTCAAGACTTGTCTGCTGTTCGGTTGGGTTGTTGGGGTTTGTTCTGGTTCTGATCTTGGGATGGAGGGCAGCTCTGGTTCTGATCTTGGGATGGAGGGCAGCTCTGGTTCTGATCTTGGGATGGAGGGCAGCTCTGGTTCTGATCTTGGGTTGGGGGGTAGCTCTGGTTCTGTTCTTTGGGTGGGGAGCAGCTCTGATCTCTCCTGTGTTGTATTTCCTTCTGCTTTGTTGGGGTCCTGTCTGTTGTCTGTCCTTAGTTTCTCACCCCCCTCATTCTCTGACCCTCTCTCTTGGGTGAGGTGTTGTATCTGAGATTTCATGTCTGCTATCACTCTCCACAATTCTGCGTTTTGTTGGCGTAGTTTATGAAAATCACATTCTAGTTTCTGCAGGGCTTCACACCTCAGCCTGGTCGGCTCAGCCATGGTTTGCTTATTTGTGTTGTCACTGTGGTTCCTTTTAATTTGTTGTTTGAAGTATGTGAAATCTCTTTCTAGTTCAGATATATATAGTGTATGTACCGGTAGCTGTATATATATATATAGTGTATGTACCGGTAGCTGTATATATATACAGTCCTATGAAAAAGTTTGGGCACCCCTATTAATCTTAATCATTTTTTGTTCTAAATATTTTGGTGTTTGCAACAGCCATTTCAGTTTGATATATCTAATAACTGATGGACACAGTAATATTTCAGGATTGAAATGAGGTTTATTGTACTAACAGAAAATGTGCAATATGCATTAAACCAAAATTTGACCGGTGCAAAAGTATGGGCACCCTTATCATTTTATTGATTTGAATTCCCCTAACTACTTTTTACTGACTTACTGAAGCACAAAATTGGTTTTGTAACCTCAGTGAGCTTTGAACTTCATAGCCAGATGTATCCAATCATAAGAAAAGGTATTTAAGGTGGCCAATTGCAAGTTGATCTCCTATTTGAATCTCCTCTGAAGAGTGGCATCATGGGCTACTCAAAACAACTCTCAAATTATCTGAAAACAGATCATTCAACATAGTTGTTCAGGGGAAGGATACACAAAGTTGTCTCAGAGATTTAACCTGTCAGTTTCCACTGTGAGGAACATAGTAAGGAAATGGAAGACCACAGGGACAGTTCTTGTTAAGCCCAGAAGTGGCAGGCCAAGAAAAATATCAGAAAGGCAGAGAAGAAGAATGGTGAGAACAGTCAAGGACAATCCACAGACCACCTCCAAAGAGCTGCAGCATCATCTTGCTGCAGATGGTGTCAATGTGCATCAGTCAACAATAGAGCGCACTTTGCACAAATAGAAGCTGTATGGGAGAGTGATGAGAAAGAAGCCGTTTCTGCACGTACGCCACAAATAGAGTTGCCTGAGGTATGAAAAAGCACATTTGGACAAGGCAGCTTCATTTTGGAAACAAAAATTGAGTTGTTTGGTTATAAAAAAAGGCGTTATGCATGGCGTCCAAAAAGAAACAGCATTCCAAGAAAAACACATGCTACCCACTGTAACATTTGGTGGAGGTTCCATCATGCTTTGGGGCTGTGTGGCCAATGCCGGCACCGGGAATCTTGTTAAAGTTGAGAGTCGCATGGATTCCACTCAGTATCAGCAGATTCTTGAGAATAATGTTCAAGAATCAGTGACGAAGTTGAAGTTACGCCGGGGATGGATATTTCAGCAGGACAATGATCCAAAACACCGCTCCAAATCCTCAGGCATTCATGCAGAGGAACAATTACAATGTTCTGGAATGGCCATCCCAGTCCCCAGACCTGAATATCATTGAACATCTGTGGGATGATTTGAAGCGGGCTGTCCATGCTCGGCGACCATCTAACTTAACTGAACTTGAATTGTTTGTCCAAAATCCCTTCATCCAGGATCCAGGAACTGATTAAAAGCTACAGGAAGCGACTAGAGGCTGTTATCTTTGCAAAAGGAGGATGTACTAAATATTAATGTCACTTTTCTGTTGAGGTGCCCATACTTTTGCACCGGTCAAATTTTGGTTTAATGCATATTGCACATTTTCTGTTAGTACAATAAACCTCATTTCAATCCTGAAATATTACTGTGTCCATCAGTTATTAGATATATCAAACTGAAATGGCTGCTGCAAACACCAAAATATTTAGAACTAAAAATGATTAAGATTAATAGGGGTGCCCAAACTTTTTCATAGGACTGTATATAGTGTATGTACCGGTAGCTGTATATATATATATATATATATATATAGTGTATGTACCGGTAGCTGTATATATATAGCCACCTACCCAGACCAGTCAAGGTGGGATTCCAGCCCAACAGAGAACTTCCACCTGGAGTTCTGCAAATACCTGCTACATGTCCATCGCAACACCACCAACATAGCCTGCAGGGCAGAGCTAGGCAGACTCCCCCTATGGCTCACCATACAGAAGAGGGCGCTAGCTTTCCAGGCACACATCCAGGGGAGCAAGCCTGACTCCTACCACCACCAAGCATGGCTAAGCCACCTGAGCAAACCAGACATTCAACAACCAAACAGCAGCCAACCACCAAACCAAAAACTCCAACAGATGATAACCAAGGCCGAAATAAAGGCGACCACAGAGGCAAACAGAGAGCGGTACATTGAAGAATGGAGAAACGAAATAAATAACTCCAAGAAACTCACCGTGTACCAATCCCTACAAAGGGACTACACCATGGCCACCTACCTGGAGAGAATACGCCACCCCAAGCACAGACAGACCCTGAGCCGATACAGACTGAGCGCCCACAACCTAGAGATAGAGACGGGGCGATACAGGCAGACGTACAAGCCACGGGAGAAGAGACTGTGCCAGCACTGTGACCAGGGGGTCCTAGAAGACGAGACCCACTTCCTGCTACACTGCACCAAATACTCAGCTATGAGGGCCGTCTACTACCAAAGACTCTCTGCCCACATCCCAGACTTCAGATCTGCAGACAAGAGGAAACTCTACATCCTACTGGGAGAAGAAGAGGCCACTGTGGAGATCGCTGCCCAATACGTGTCCAGCTGTCACCAAACCAGAGGAAGATGAGACTCCATGGACTGTTATATTTATCCCAAAACACCCGCCCCACCCTATATATATATAGTGTATGTACCGGTAGCTGTATATATATATATATAGTGTATGTACCGGTAGCTGTATATATATATAGTGTATGTACCGGTAGCTGTATATATATAGTGTATGTACCGGTAGCTGTATATATATAGTGTATGTACCGGTAGCTGTATATATATATATATAGTGTATGTACCGGTAGCTGTATATATATATAGTGTATGTACCGGTAGCTGTATATATATAGTGTATGTACCGGTAGCTGTATATATATAGTGTATGTACCGGTAGCTGTATATATATATAGTGTATGTACCGGTAGCTGTATATATATATAGTGTATGTACCGGTAGCTGTATATATACACTCACCGGCCACTTTATTAGGTACACCATGCTAGTAACGGGTTGGACCCCCTTTTGCCTTCAGAACTGCCTCAATTCTTCGTGGCATAGATACAACAAGGTGCTGGAAGCATTCCTCAGAGATTTTGCTCCATATTGACATGATGGCATCACACAGTTGCAGTCGCAGATTTGTCGGCTGCACATCCATGATGCGAATCTCCCGTTCCACCACATCCCAAAGATGCTCCTCTATTGGATTGAGATCTGGTGACTGTGGAGGCCATTGGAGTACAGTGAACTCATTGTCATGTTCAAGAAACCAGTCTGAGATGATTCCAGCTTTATGACATGGCATTGCATTATCCTGCTGAAAGTAGCCATCAGATGTTGGGTACATTGTGGTCATAAAGGGATGGACATGGTCAGCAACAATACTCAGGTAGGCTTTGGCGTTGCAACGATGCTCAATTGGTACCAAGGGGCCCAAAGAGTGCCAAGAAAATATTCCCCACACCATGACACCACCACCACCAGCCTGAACCGTTACCGATACAAGGCAGGATGGATCCATGCTTTCATGTTGTTGACGCCAAATTCTGACCCTACCATCCGAATGTCGCAGCAGAAATCGAGACTCATCAGACCAGGCAACGTTTTTCCAATCTTCAATTGTCCAATTTCGATGAGCTTGTGCAAATTGTAGCCTCAGTTTCCTGTTCTTAGCTGAAAGGAGTGGCACCCGGTGTGGTCTTCTGCTGCTGTAGCCCATCTGTAGCCTCAAAGTTGGACGTACTGTGCGGCGTTCAGAGATGCTCTTCTGGCTACCTTGGTTGTAACGGGTGGCTATTTGAGTCACTGTTGCCTTTCTATCAGCTCGAACCAGTCTGGCCATTCTCCTCTGACCTCCGGCATCAACAACGCATTTCCGCCCACAGAACTGCCGCTCACTGGATGTTTTTTCTTTTTCGGACCATTCTCTGTAAACCCTAGAGATGGTTGTGCGTGAAAATCCCAGTAGATCAGCAGTTTCTGAAATACTCAGACCAGCCCTTCTGGCACCAACAACCATGCCACGTTCAAAGGCACTCAAATCACCTTTCTTCCCCATACTGATGCTCGGTTTGAACTGCAGGAGATTGTCTTGACCATGTCTACATGCCTAAATGCACTGAGTTGCCGCCATGTGATTGGCTGATTAAAAATTAAGTGTTAACGAGCAGTTGGACAGGTGTACCTAATAAAGTGGCTGGTGAGTGTATATATAGTGAATGTACCGGTAGCTGTGTATATATAGTGTATGTACCAGTAGCTGTATATATATAGTGTATGTACCAGTAGCTGTATATATATAGTGTATGTACCAGTAGCTGTATATATATAGTGTATGTACCGGTAGCTATATATATATAGTGTATATACCGGTAGCTGTATATATATATAGTGTATGTACCGGTAGCTGTATATATATAGTGTATGTACCGGTAGCTGTATATATATATAGTGTATGTACCGGTAGCTGTATATATATATAGTGTATGTACCGGTAGCTGTATATATATATATATAGTGTATGTACCGGTAGCTGTATATATATATATAGTGTATGTACCGGTAGCTGTATATATATATAGTGTATGTACCGGTAGCTGTATATATATAGTGTATGTACCGGTAGCTGTATATATATATATATATTTATATAGTGTATGTACCGGTAGCTGTATATATATATATAGTGTATGTACCGGTAGCTGTATATATATAGTGTATGTACCGGTAGCTGTATATATATATATATATATATATAGTGTATGTACCGGTAGCTGTATATATATATAGTGTATGTACCGGTAGCTGTATATATATATAGTGTATGTACCGGTAGCTGTATATATATATAGTGTATGTACCGGTAGCTGTATATATATATATAGTGTATGTACCGGTAGCTGTATATATATATATATATAGTGTATGTACCGGTAGCTGTATATATATATAGTGTATGTACCGGTAGCTGTATATATATAGTGTATGTACCGGTAGCTGTATATATATATATAGTGTATGTACCGGTAGCTGTATATATATATATATAGTGTATGTACCGGTAGCTGTATATATATAGTGTATGTACCGGTAGCTGTATATATATATATATATATATATAGTGTATGTACTGGTAGCTGTATATATATATATATATATATATAGTGTATGTACCGGTAGCTGTATATATATATAGTGTATGTACCGGTAGCTGTATATATATATATAGTGTATGTACCGGTAGCTGTATATATATATATATAGTGTATGTACCGGTAGCTGTATATATATATATATAGTGTATGTACCGGTAGCTGTATATATATATATATAGTGTATGTACCGGTAGCTGTATATATATATATAGTGTATGTACCGGTAGCTGTATATATATATATATAGTGTATGTACCGGTAGCTGTATATATATATAGTGTATGTACCGGTAGCTGTATATATATAGTGTATGTACCGGTAGCTGTATACAGTCTATGGAGCTCTGTATTGGGGTCTCTGCGCCCCCTCCCCATACACTAGAATATACCTGAGCCATGTGATACTGAGGGGCTGCAGAGGAGACATCACTAGGAATTACCTGCACATGCGCACAAGGCCTTTATGGTCCAGAACTGTCCGGAGGTAAAGGGGTTAATAATAATCCTGCCGGGACCGCTGCATAGTAACCGTGGTTACAGGACCTGTGATGATGTCACATGTGGGAGGAGTCAACAAGTCACATGATCAGGTCCTGCTGTTATTGCTGAATATACTAGTAAGTTAAAGGACCTTTAATGACGTCACAGTCACATGTATATAGCGGAGCCGTCAGTGTGTGACCCCTGCACACAGTATTATGTGCCATAGTGACCCCTGCACACAGTATTATCCCCCATAGTGGCCCCTGCACACAGTATTATGTCCTATAGTGGCCCCTGCACACAGTATTATGTCCCATAGTGTCCCCTGCACACAGTATTATGTCCCATAGTGTCCCCTGCACACAGTATTATGTCCCATAGTGGCCCCTGCACACAGTATTATCCCCCATAGTAGCCCCTGCACACAGTATTATGTCCCATAGTGGCCCCTGCACACAGTATTATGTCCCATAGTGGCCCCTGCACACAGTATTATGTCCCATAGTGTCCCCTGCACACAGTATTATCCCCTATAGTGGCCCCTGCACACAGTATTATGCCCCATAGTGGCCCCTGCACACAGTATTATGTCCCATAGTGTCCCCTGCACACAGTATTATCCCCTATAGTGGCCCCTGCACACAGTATTATGTCCTATAGTGTCCCCTGCACACAGTATTATCCCCTATAGTGGCCCCTGCACACAGTATTATCCCCCATAGTGGCCCCTGCACACAGTATTATGTCCCATAGTGGCCCCTGCACACAGTATTATGTCCCATAGTGACCCCTGCACACAGTATTATGTCCCATAGTGGCCCCTGCACACAGTATTATGTCCCATAGTGGCCCCTGCACACAGTATTATGTCCCATAGTGACCCCTGCACACAGTATTATCCCCCATAGTGGCCCCTGCACACAGTATTATGTCCCATAGTGGCCCCTGCACACAGTATTATGTCCCATAGTGTCCCCTGCACACAGTATTATGTCCCATAGTGGCCCCTGCACACAGTATTATCCCCCATAGTAGCCCCTGCACACAGTATTATGTCCCATAGTGGCCCCTGCACACAGTATTATGTCCCATAGTGGCCCCTGCACACAGTATTATGTCCCATAGTGGCCCCTGCACACAGTATTATCCCCCATAGTAGCCCCTGCACACAGTATTATGTCCCATAGTGGCCCCTGCACACAGTATTATGTCCCATAGTGGCCCCTGCACACAGTATTATGTCCCATAGTGTCCCCTGCACACAGTATTATCCCCTATAGTGGCCCCTGCACACAGTATTATGCCCCATAGTGGCCCCTGCACACAGTATTATGTCCCATAGTGTCCCCTGCACACAGTATTATCCCCTATAGTGGCCCCTGCACACAGTATTATGTCCTATAGTGTCCCCTGCACACAGTATTATCCCCTATAGTGGCCCCTGCACACAGTATTATCCCCCATAGTGGCCCCTGCACACAGTATTATGTCCCATAGTGGCCCCTGCACACAGTATTATGTCCCATAGTGACCCCTGCACACAGTATTATGTCCCATAGTGGCCCCTGCACACAGTATTATGTCCCATAGTGGCCCCTGCACACAGTATTATGTCCCATAGTGACCCCTGCACACAGTATTATCCCCCATAGTGGCCCCTGCACACAGTATTATGTCCCATAGTGGCCCCTGCACACAGTATTATGTCCCATAGTGACCCCTGCACACAGTATTATCCCCCATAGTGGCCCCTGCACACAGTATTATATCCCATAGTGGCCCCTGCACACAGTATTATGTCCCATAGTGGCCCCTGCACACAGTATTATGTCCCATAGTGACCCCTGCACACAGTATTATGTCCCATAGTGGCCCCTGCACACAGTATTATGTCCCATAGTGGCCCCTGCACACAGTATTATCCCCCATAGTGGCCCCTGCACACAGTATTATGTCCCATAGTGGCCCCTGCACACAGTATTATACCCCATAGTGGCCCCTGCACACAGTATTATACCCCATAGTGGCCCCTGCACACAGTATTATCCCCCATAGTGGCCCCTGCACACAGTATTATGTCCCATAGTGGCCCCTGCACACAGTATTATGTCCCATAGTGGCCCCTGCACACAGTATTATGTCCCATAGTGGCCCCTGCACACAGTATTATACCCCATAGTGGCCCCTGCACACAATATTATACCCCATAGTGGCCCCTGCACACAGTATTATCCCCCATAGTGGCCCCTGCACACAGTATTATACCCCATAGTGGCCCCCGCACACAGTATTATGTCCCATAGTGGCCCCTGCACACAGTATTATGTGCCATAGTGGCCCCTGCACACAGTATTATGTCCTATAGTGACCCCTGCACACAGTATTATGTCCCATAGTGACCCCTGCACACAGTATTATCCCCCATAGTGGCCCCTGCACACAGTATTATGTCCCATAGTGACCCCTGCACACAGTATTATGTCCCATAGTGACCCCTGCACACAGTATTATCCCCCATAGTGGCCCCTGCACACAGTATTATGCCCCATAGTGGCCCCTGCACACAGTACTATCCCCCATAGTGGCCCCTGCACACAGTATTATGTCCCATAGTGGCCCCTGCACACAGTATTATGCCCCATAGTGGCCCCTGCACACAGTACTATCCCCCATAGTGGCCCCTGCACACAGTATTATCCCCCATAGTGACCCCTGCACACAGTATTATCCCCCATAGTGGCCCCTGCACACAGTATTATCCCCCATAGTGGCCCCTGCACACAGTATTATCCCCCATAGTGGCCCCTGCACACAGTATTATGTCCCATAGTGGCCCCTGCACACAGTATTATGTCCCATAGTGGCCCCTGCACACAGTACTATCCCCCATAGTGGCCCCTACACACAGTATTATACCCCATAGTGGCCCCTGCACACAGTATTATGTCCCATAGTGGCCCCTGCACACAGTATTATACCCCATAGTGGCCCCTGCACACAGTATTATGTCCCATAGTGGCCCCTGCACACAGTATTATGTCCCATAGTGGCCCCTGCACACAGTATTATGTCCCATAGTGGCCCCTGCACACAGTATTATCCCCCATAGTGGCCCCTGCACACAGTATTATGCCCCATAGTGGCCCCTGCACACAGTACTATCCCCCATAGTGGCCCCTGCACACAGTATTATGTCCCATAGTGGCCCCTGCACACAGTATTATCCCCCATAGTGGCCCCTGCACACAGTACTATCCCCCATAGTGGCCCCTGCACACAGTATTATGTCCCATAGTGGCCCCTGCACACAGTATTATGCCCCATAGTGGCCCCTGCACACAGTATTATGTCCCGTAGTGACCCCTGCACACAGTATTATCCCCCATAGTGGCCCCTGCACACAGTATTATGTCCCATAGTGGCCCCTGCACACAGTATTATGTCCCATAGTGGCCCCTGCACACAGTACTATCCCCCATAGTGGCCCCTACACACAGTATTATACCCCATAGTGGCCCCTGCACACAGTATTATGTCCCATAGTGGCCCCTGCACACAGTATTATACCCCATAGTGGCCCTTGCACACAGTATTATGTCCCATAGTGGCCCCTGCACACAGTATTATGTCCCATAGTGGCCCCTGCACACAGTATTATGTCCTATAGTGACCCCTGCACACAGTATTATGTCCCATAGTGACCCCTGCACACAGTATTATCCCCCATAGTGGCCCCTGCACACAGTATTATGTCCCATAGTGGCCCCTGCACACAGTATTATGTCCCATAGTGACCCCTGCACACAGTATTATGTCCCATAGTGACCCCTGCACACAGTATTATCCCCCATAGTGGCCCCTGCACACAGTATTATGCCCCATAGTGGCCCCTGCACACAGTACTATCCCCCATAGTGGCCCCTGCACACAGTATTATGTCCCATAGTGACCCCTGTACACAGTATTATGTCCCATAGTGACCCCTGTACACAGTATTATGTCCCATAGTGGCCCCTGCACACAGTATTATGTCCCATAGTGGCCCCTGCACACAGTATTATGTCCCATAGTGGCCCCTGCACACAGTATTATGTCCCATAGTGACCCCTGTACACAGTATTATGTCCCATAGTGACCCCTGTACACAGTATTATGTCCCATAGTGGCCCCTGCACACAGTATTATACCCCATAGTGGCCCCTGCACACAGTATTATCCCCCATAGTGGCCCCTGCACACAGTATTATACCCCATAGTGGCCCCCGCACACAGTATTATGTCCTATAGTGACCCCTGCACACAGTATTATGTCCCATAGTGACCCCTGTACACAGTATTATGTCCCATAGTGGCCCCTGCACACAGTATTATGTCCCATAGTGGCCCCTGCACACAGTATTATACCCCATAGTGGCCCCTGCACACAGTATTATCCCCCATAGTGGCCCCTGCACACAGTATTATACCCCATAGTGGCCCCCGCACACAGTATTATGTCCCATAGTGGCCCCTGCACACAGTATTATGTGCCATAGTGGCCCCTGCACACAGTATTATGTCCTATAGTGACCCCTGCACACAGTATTATGTCCCATAGTGACCCCTGCACACAGTATTATCCCCCATAGTGGCCCCTGCACACAGTATTATGTCCCATAGTGGCCCCTGCACACAGTATTATGTCCCATAGTGACCCCTGCACACAGTATTATGTCCCATAGTGACCCCTGCACACAGTATTATCCCCCATAGTGGCCCCTGCACACAGTATTATGCCCCATAGTGGCCCCTGCACACAGTACTATCCCCCATAGTGGCCCCTGCACACAGTATTATGTCCCATAGTGGCCCCTGCACACAGTATTATCCCCCATAGTGGCCCCTGCACACAGTACTATCCCCCATAGTGGCCCCTGCACACAGTATTATGTCCCATAGTGGCCCCTGCACACAGTATTATGTCCCATAGTGGCCCCTGCACACAGTATTATGTCCTATAGTGTCCCCTGCACACAGTATTATCCCCCATAGTGGCCCCTGCACACAGTATTATGTCCCATAGTGGCCCCTGCACACAGTATTATGTCCCATAGTGACCCCTGCACACAGTATTATGTCCCATAGTGGCCCCTGCACACAGTATTATGTCCCATAGTGGCCCCTGCACACAGTATTACGTCCCATAGTGACCCCTGCACACAGTATTATCCCCCATAGTGGCCCCTGCACACAGTATTATGTCCCATAGTGGCCCCTGCACACAGTATTATGTCCCATAGTGACCCCTGCACACAGTATTATCCCCCATAGTGGCCCCTGCACACAGTATTATATCCCATAGTGGCCCCTGCACACAGTATTATGTCCCATAGTGACCCCTGCACACAGTATTATGTCCCATAGTGGCCCCTGCACACAGTATTATGTCCCATAGTGACCCCTGCACACAGTATTATGTCCCATAGTGGCCCCTGCACACAGTATTATGTCCCATAGTGGCCCCTGCACACAGTATTATCCCCCATAGTGGCCCCTGCACACAGTATTATGTCCCATAGTGGCCCCTGCACACAGTATTATACCCCATAGTGGCCCCTGCACACAGTATTATACCCCATAGTGGCCCCTGCACACAGTATTATCCCCCATAGTGGCCCCTGCACACAGTATTATGTCCCATAGTGGCCCCTGCACACAGTATTATGTCCCATAGTGGCCCCTGCACACAGTATTATGTCCCATAGTGGCCCCTGCACACAGTATTATACCCCATAGTGGCCCCTGCACACAGTATTATACCCCATAGTGGCCCCTGCACACAGTATTATCCCCCATAGTGGCCCCTGCACACAGTATTATACCCCATAGTGGCCCCCGCACACAGTATTATGTCCCATAGTGGCCCCTGCACACAGTATTATGTGCCATAGTGGCCCCTGCACACAGTATTATGTCCTATAGTGACCCCTGCACACAGTATTATGTCCCATAGTGGCCCCTGCACACAGTATTATGTCCCATAGTGACCCCTGCACACAGTATTATGTCCCATAGTGACCCCTGCACACAGTATTATCCCCCATAGTGGCCCCTGCACACAGTATTATGCCCCATAGTGGCCCCTGCACACAGTACTATCCCCCATAGTGGCCCCTGCACACAGTATTATGTCCCATAGTGGCCCCTGCACACAGTATTATCCCCCATAGTGGCCCCTGCACACAGTACTATCCCCCATAGTGGCCCCTGCACACAGTATTATGTCCCATAGTGGCCCCTGCACACAGTATTATGCCCCATAGTGGCCCCTGCACACAGTATTATGTCCCGTAGTGACCCCTGCACACAGTATTATCCCCCATAGTGGCCCCTGCACACAGTATTATGTCCCATAGTGGCCCCTGCACACAGTATTATGTCCCATAGTGGCCCCTGCACACAGTACTATCCCCCATAGTGGCCCCTACACACAGTATTATACCCCATAGTGGCCCCTGCACACAGTATTATGTCCCATAGTGGCCCCTGCACACAGTATTATACCCCATAGTGGCCCCTGCACACAGTATTATGTCCCATAGTGGCCCCTGCACACAGTATTATGTCCCATAGTGGCCCCTGCACACAGTATTATGTCCCATAGTGGCCCCTGCACACAGTATTATCCCCCATAGTGGCCCCTGCACACAGTATTATGCCCCATAGTGGCCCCTGCACACAGTACTATCCCCCATAGTGGCCCCTGCACACAGTATTATGTCCCATAGTGGCCCCTGCACACAGTATTATCCCCCATAGTGGCCCCTGCACACAGTACTATCCCCCATAGTGGCCCCTGCACACAGTATTATGTCCCATAGTGGCCCCTGCACACAGTATTATGCCCCATAGTGGCCCCTGCACACAGTATTATGTCCCGTAGTGACCCCTGCACACAGTATTATCCCCCATAGTGGCCCCTGCACACAGTATTATGTCCCATAGTGGCCCCTGCACACAGTATTATGTCCCATAGTGGCCCCTGCACACAGTACTATCCCCCATAGTGGCCCCTACACACAGTTATACCCCATAGTGGCCCCTGCACACAGTGTTATGTCCCATAGTGGCCCCTGCACACAGTATTATACCCCATAGTGGCCCCTGCACACAGTATTATGTCCCATAGTGGCCCCTGCACACAGTATTATGTCCCATAGTGGCCCCTGCACACAGTATTATGTCCCATAGTGGCCCCTGCACACAGTATTATGTCCCATAGTGGCCCCTGCACACAGTATTATCCCCCATAGTGGCCCCCTGCACACAGTATTATGTCCCATAGTGACCCCTGCACACAGTATTATTTCCCATAGTGGCTCCTGCACACAGTATTATCCCCCATAGCGGCCCCTGCACACAGTATTATGCCCCATAGTGGCCCCTGCACACAGTATTATCCCCCATAGCGGCCCCTGCACATAGTATTATCCCCCATAGCGGCCCCTGCACACAGTATTATGTCCCACTAGCTTTTACCCGCGACTTCGTCTGCAGTGATTGGAGAATTGGGCGGACACAGACGTGTGAAACTGTAAAAGTGCTTTAAAAAGTTTGGTGGGCTAGCAAATGTGATGTGTTATATTGTGTATCTAGTGATACAGACAATGTGATGTGTTGTATTGTGTATGTAGTGATACAGACAATGTGATGCGTTATATTGTGTATGTCGTGATACAGACAATGTGATGCGTTGTATTGTGTATGTCGTGATACAGACAATGTGATGTGTTGTATTGTGTATGTCGTGATACAGACAATGTGATGTGTTGTATTGTGTCAGACAATGTGATGTGTTGTGTTGTATTGTGTCAGACAATGTGATGTGTTGTATTGTGTCAGACAATGTGATGTGTTGTATTGTGTCAGACAATGTGATGTGTTGTATTGTGTCAGACAATGTGATGTGTTGTGTTGTATTGTGTCAGACAATGTGATGTGTTGTATTGTGTCAGACAATGTGATGTGTTGTATTGTGTCAGACAATGTGATGTGTTGTATTGTGTCAGACAATGTGATGTGTTGTATTGTGTCAGACAATGTGATGTGTTGTATTGTGGAAAGCTATATGAAATGTGAGTGAGTAGAGTGAGGGCGACTCCTGAGGTGACAGTAAGGAGTGTGCAGGCAGGTTGAGGCAGGAAATGCCAGGCAGTGTGTGTGAGTCTATAGCTGGGGCTAGGAGTCCTGCTTTTGTGAGTCTCCTGCTAGGAAGCCATGTTGTTTAGTGGCACCAAAAGTAGCCTGTGACTCAATCCTAAGGGAAAACTATGTTTGTGGAAAATTGCACGCAAATCCGTCCAGGCGGTTTAGCATGATTGAGGAACAAACATCCAAACTCACAAACATCCAAACACACAAACTTTCACACTTATAATATTAGTAGGATGTATTGTATAGGTGTGTAGCCTCATTCCCATTTGTACTCTTAACTAATGATATCTAGGAAATGGTTAATGAACATGTGTGTTGTCAATTAGTGGGACTACAAATGGGAAGGGGCAGGTTGTGTACGATCATGCTTTGAAAAAGGAATAACAATTCCGAAACGCGTCAACCTGGACGTACTGTATATCTTTGTGACACGTTGTGATGATGGAATACTTTTTATCTGGAACCATGTACTAAAATAAAGAGGAAGATTTTATCAAGAACACGGCTGTGCTGGATACTCCTTTTATCTTTGGATGTATTGCTTTTTGCACCGGACCGTGGGAGTTTGTATCCGAGCAAGGCTGACAGAAGATATTTATATGCAGGAGTGGAATTGTCAAGCGTTGGACTGTGAATGGGCTGAGTATAAATTCCCTTTTCCTTTTGACGTATAGTATACAGTATAGTACCACAGTATAGTACACAGTATAGTTGTAAGGATTGGAGTCAGGGTCAGGCAGTGCAAAGTGACACAGCTGGGAAAGCAACAATGTGCAACTAATGTCAAAAGGGGTCGTAGGCCCTGCAGCTATAACTATGCTGTAGTATCTGAGATGAGGCAGACCAATGCACTTCCTAATTGAAGTGCGCCTACCACGACTCCTTACGCTTCTATCCCGGCGGCTAGGATAAGGGAAGAGGAGGCCCTGAAAGTCCTAGGGACTGGAGTCACGGGGTCACACCTAAACAGAAAGCACAGTGTAACTGCAATGCAAAACAAAAGACTAAACAGCATGGAACCAGGGAGGACCACAAGTCCCAGCAAAACACAGAAGAGAAGGCGAGGTCAGACGAGCAAGAGGTCAAGCCAGGAGATATAATAAAGGTACCAAATCAAAAGACAAGGGATAGCCAAAAATACAAGCCGGGTATATAACCAAGGAACAGACCGAATACAAACAGACAGGGAAACAGACTGAGCAGGGGGACCAGGAAACCCAAAGTGAATGGCTGTCAAGGATCCATGCCTGGGTGGGGTTTAAATAGCAGCAGAGAACACACCTGATGGCTAACGGCATGGAGACTGAAGACAAGGAAAAGATTAACCCTTAATGACCTAAGCACATATATACTCCTAACACGTCTCCCAGGGAGACGCCGCGCAGCAAGGAGACCGCGGCGACTCCGTATCCTGACAGTACCCCCCCTTTGAGGAGGGGCCTCCGGACCCTCAAGAGGACCCCCTGGCTTAGTAGGGTAAGAACGGTAAAACTTCTCCACCAATCTAGAAGCGTGAAGGTCTCTGGCTGCCACCCAAACACGCTCCTCTGGTCCATACCCCTTCCAATGTATGAGGAACTGAAGGGAATTCCGCACTCTGCGTGAATCAATGACCCGTTCCACCTCATACTCTAGTTCCCCCTGAACGATCACAGGTTCGGGTGGGGAACGAGTGACCATTGCCGGAACATACTTTTTGAGTAGGGACTTATGAAAAACTGGGTGAATATGGAGGGACCTAGGAAGTGGTAATTTGAATGACAAAGGGTTGATTATTTCAGAGATGGGATATGGACCAATAAAACGCGGGGCAAACTTAGAAGATGGAACACGAAGTTGGAGATTTTTTGTGGATAACCAGACCTTGTCACCCACCACAAAGTCAGGTCCAGGGCGGCGCTTTCTGTTGGCGAAATTTACTTGATTAGCCTGGGCTTTTCTCAGCGATGCCAGGCTTTCAGCCCATTCAGTACAGAGAGATTTAGCAACGTCCTCTACTGAGGAAAAGGCAAATTCATTACCTGTTCCTGAGGAGAATCTGGGGTGAAAACCATAGTTAATGTGGAAAGGAGACGACCGAGTCGAGGAGTTGACATGATTATTTAGTGCAAACTCAGCCATGGGCAAATATTCACTCCATTTATCTTGGCAATCAGACACAAAGCACCTCAAATACTGTTCCAAAGATTGATTGAATCTCTCTGTTTGACCATTAGTCTCTGGGTGGAAGGCTGAGGAGAAAGAAAGAGAGACTCCCAACCTGTTACAAAAGGCTTTCCAAAACCTGGACACAAACTGTACGCCCCTGTCCGACACCACATTTGAAGGAATACCATGAAGACGTAAAATGTGGCGGATAAACAACCAGGCCAACAATTTAGCTGAAGGCAATTTTTTCAAGGCAACAAAGTGGGACATCTTAGAAAAACGATCTACTACAACCCAAATTACCGATTTCCCTTAAGAGGAAGGGAGATCGGTAATACAATCCATGGAGGTGTGACCAGGGTCTATTGGGTAGCGGGAGTGGATGTAAAAGACCCGCTGGAAGTTCATGGGGCACCTTAGATCTGGCACAGGTCTCGCAAGAATGAACAAAATTTTTAACATCTCGTTGCCAAGATGGCCACCAATACGTTCGTGATAACAGATTCCCAGTACCAGCAATGCCTGGATGACCTGCCAGAACAGAGGAGTGGATCTCCTCTAAGAGCTCCAAGTGGAGGTGGCTAGGGACAAACAATTTACCTGGTGGTAGCGCACTAGGGGCAGCATCCTGAGTGTTGAGAATACGGGTTTCAAGATCCGAGGTCAAAACTGCCACTACCACCCCAGGAGCAAGTATATTTTCAGGTTCCCCATCAGAACTACCACTAAGACCGGGACGGTAGGTAATTACAAAGTGGAACCTAGTGAAAAATAGAGCCCACCTGGCTTGACGGGGATTTAATCTTTTCGCCTTGTCTAAATATAATAAGTTTTTGTGGTCAGTCAGTACAGTAATTTTATGTCTGGCCCCCTCCAGGAAGTGTCTCCACTCTTCAAAGGCCCACTTAATCGCCAGAAGCTCTCTATTGCCAATATCATAATTGGCCTCGGTAGTGGAGAACCTCCTGGAATAGTAGGCGATAGGTTGGAGGTTGGTAAATGGTTCAGTGCCCTGAGACAGGACCGCTCCTACACCTACTTCTGAAGCATCAACCTCTACAATAAAGGGCAATTCAGGATCAGGATGGACCAGGACTGGGGCAGAAGTAAAGAGTTGTTTTAAGGTGGCGAACGCTACCTCCGTCTCTGGTGTCCAGGAGGCAGGATCCACCCCCTTTTTGGTCAAATCGGTGAGAGGTTTAACAATAGAAGAAAAATTTCGGATAAATTTTCGGTAATAGTTGGCGAAACCTAGAAACCTTTGAACTTCTTTTAAGGTAGTAGGTTTCTCCCATTCAAGTACTGCAGATACCTTTCTGGGATCCATACCAATGGTACCAGGAGTAAGGATGTATCCCAAAAAACCTATCTCCTGGACTCCAAATTGACACTTGGATAACTTAGCACAAAGGTGGTTTTGACGTAGCCTAAGAAGAACCTCTTTTACATGTTGCTGATGTGACTCCCAATCCGGTGAGAATATGAGGATGTCATCTAAATAAATTACTAGATATCTACCTAACAGATCCCTAAAAATGTCATTCACAAAACGTTGAAATACCGCCGGAGCATTGCTCAAACCAAAAGGCATAACTAGGTATTCAAAATGACCTTCAGGGTATTAAATGCGGTTTTCCACTCATCCCCGTCTCTTATCCGAATCAAGTTGTAAGCTCCGCGGAGGTCAATTTTAGAAAACCACCGAGCCCCCACCACCTGGTTAAAAAGATCCGGGATAAGTGGCAGAGGATGTTGGTCTTTGACCGTAATTTTATTCAATTCCCTGTAGTCAATACAAGGTCGGAGGCCACCATCTTTTTTTTCAACAAAGAAAAACCCCACCCCCACAGGAGAAACTGAAGGTCGGATATGTCCTTTAGATAGGCTCTCTTTAATGTACTGGCGCATGGACTCGCGCTCGCGCATTAAAAATGCGACCTTTGGGTAGTTTAGCTCCAGGAACCAAATCAATTGCGCAGTCATAAGGTCGATGTGGAGGCAAGGCCTCCGCACTGAGCTTGTCAAAGACGTCTTTGAACTCGGTAATAAATTCCGGAATTTTGATATCATTTTTGATAGTACAAACAGTATTAATATGAGAAGTACAGGAATCTCCCATCTAACCAACTCCGAAGTTTCCCAATTAAAGACTGGATTATGTACACGCAACCAGGGTAAACCAAGAATAACGTCTGCAGCCAGTTTTTTCATAACAAAAAATGACACTTTTTCAACATGTAAACTGCCGACAAAAAACTGCACCTCAGCAGTACGGGCTAAGATTTTCCCTTCAGACAAAGGGGTTAGATCTGCTCCAGATACCTGACATGGGTACTTCAAGGGAATTAATTCAATTCCTAGAGCTTGCGCCACCACTTCAAGGATGAAGTTCATGGCGGCACCTGAATCCACCATCGCCTGACATGCAAAAGTTTTATTACCATTAACAAGAATAGCAGGGAGTAAACATTTTTCAATATTATTAGGAGGTACCTGTGTGCCTGAGTGACCCTCCCGGCAATCACTCAGGCATTGGCGTTTTCCCGGCGGTGGTTTAGGTCTGGTTGGACAGTTTCTCAGGATATGTTCAGGTTTGCCGCAATACAGACACAGAGCGTTTTCTAGGCGATACTTTCTCCTGGAGGTGGATGTGGACCCCAATATCATTGGTTCTTCTTCAGGAATAGAACAAGAGGTAGGACGGAGGAGTCTGTGTGTGTGACGTGTATGTAGCAGAGCAGTCTGTGTGTGACGCATATGTAGCGGAGCCATCTTTGTGAGACGTGTAGGTAGCGGAGCCGTGTATGTGTGACGTGTATGTAGCGGAGGAGTCTGTGTGTGACATGTATGTAGTGTAGCCGTGTGTGTGTGACTTATATGTAGCGGAGGAGTCTGTGTGTGTGGCGTGTATGTAACGGAGCCGTGTGTATGTGACGTGTATGTAGGGGAGCCGTCTGTGTGTGACGTCACACACGTCACACAAAGACGGCTGCGCTACATACACGTCACACACAGACGGCTCCGCTACATACATGTCACACACAGACGGCTGCGCTACATACACGTCACACACAGACGGCTCCCCTACATACACGTCACACACGGCTACGCTACATACACGTCACACACAGACGGCTCCCCTACATACATGTCACACACACATGGCTCCCCTACATACACGTCACACACACACGGCTCGGCTACATACACGTCACACACAGATGGCTCCGCTACATACATGTCACACACACACGGCTGCGCTACATACACGTCACACTGACAGCTCCCCTACATACACGTCACACACACACGGCTCCCCTACATACACGTCACACACAGACTGCTCCGCTACATACACGTCACACACACAGACTCCTCCGCTACATACACGTCACACACACACGGCTCCGCTACATACACGTCACACAAAGACGGCTGCGCTACATACATGTCACACACAGACGGCTCCGCTACATACATGTCACACACACACGGCTACGCTACATACACGTCACACACAGACGGCTGCGCTTCATACACGTCACACACAGACGGCTGTGCTACATACACGTCACACACAGACGGCTCCCCTACATACACGTCACACACACATGGCTCCGCTACATACACGTCACACACAGACGGCTGCGCTACATACATGTCACACAAAGACGGCTCTGCTACATACACGTCACACACACAGACTTCTCCGCTACATACACGTCACACACACAGACTTCTCCGCTACATACACGTCACACACACACGGCTCCGCTACATACACGTCACACAAAGACGGCTGCGCTACATACACGTCACACACACACACACGGCTACGCTACATACACGTCACACACAGACGGCTGCGCTACATACACGTCACACACAGACGGCTCCCCTACATACACGTCACACACACACGGCTTCCCGACATACACGTCACACACACACGGCTCCGCTACATACATATTACACAAAGACGGCTCCGCTACATACACGTCACACACAGACGGCTGCGCTACATACATGTCACACACAGACGGCTGCGCTACATACACGTCACACACAGACGGCTCCGCTACATACACATCACACAAGGCTCAGCTACATACACGTCACACACAGATAGCTCTGCTATATACACATCACACACAGAAGGCTCCGCTACATACACATCACACACAGACGGCTCCACTACGTACACGTCATACGCAGATGGCTCTACTACATACACGTCACAGACAGATGGCTATGCTACATACACGTCACACACACACGGCTGCGCTACATACACATCACACACACACGGCTCCACTCCATACACGTCACACACACGGCTGCGCTACATACACGTCACACACACACGGCTCCACTCCATACACGTCACACACATGGCTGCGCTACATACACGTCACACACAAACGGCTGCACTACATACACGTCACACACACACGGCTCCGCTACATACATGTCACACACAGACAGCTGTGCTACATACACAACACACACGGCTCAGCTACATACACGTCATACACAGACTGCTCAGCTACATACACGTCACACACAGACTGCTCAGCTACATACACATCACACACAGTATTATCCCCCACAGTGGCCCCTGCACACAGTATTATCTCCCACAGTGTCCCCTGCACGCAGTATTATCTCCCACAGTGTCCCCTGCACACAGTATTATGCCCCATAGTGACCCCTGCACACAGTATTATGTCCCTTAGTGGTCCCTGCACACAGTATTATGTCCCATAGTGGTCCCTGCACACAGTATTATGTCCCTTAGTGGTCCCTGCACACAGTATTATACCCCATAGTGGCGCCTGCAGACAGTATTATCCCCCATAGTGACCCCTGCACACAGTATTATGTCCCACTGTGGACACCCATAAACAATTATTATACTCTGGGGTCTATTCAGACTCCAGAGTATAATAATTGGAGACCCGGGGGAATAAAAACATTAAAAATAACAGTTGCTTACCTGTTCCCCGGCTCCTTTGCTGTCGGCCGCCGCTATCGTCCTTCTTTAATGACGTCGTACGTCACATGACCCGGGAAGCAGGCCTGGTTCATGTGAGGTCAGAGACGTCAGACAAGTATGAAGGAGGCCTGGCAGGATCATGGAGAGGTAAGTAACAGTATTTTTTACGTTCCCTTACCTCTCCTGGTCCGCCGATCATTATACTTGGGGGGTCTGCATCTGCAAAGACCCGAAATGTGGCGTAAATGATGGGGGGAAACGTATGGCGGATACAAGATGGCGCACATTTCCCCTGAATCGTGCCTTATCTACGAGGAGTGCCTGATCATACTGACCATAATGTCTTCTGTCCATCATCCAACATTTCCATCAGAATTGTATGATGGAACAGTAAAAGATGCCTGGTCATCAAAACCCTCTTTAAAAGGATCTTAAAGGGAATGTCTCTCCCACCTTGTTTCCCAATAAAGGCCACCATCTATAGTATAGACTAGAAAATAAATCCCTGATCAGTGGGGTCTGAACACTGAGACCCCCATTTAGCCCTAGAACAGGAGATTATTTTCCCCTCCTGCATATTGAGGCATGACTGGTAGTGGACGGCACCCCCATTCTCTTCAGTGGGTGCACCGGAGATAGCCAAAGTCCAGCATTCAGTGATATCTGACGCCGTCCACCACCAGATACACCTACATTCAGCCTGACTTTGATCAGGCTCAATGCAAAGCAGATGAAAAGAACCCCCTCAACTCTCTGACTTGAGTGGGACGCAGCCATCAGACCCACACCGATCAGATATTTGTCGCCTATCCTGTGGACAGATAAATACTTTTCATGGCATAATCCTATTTACAGGGTTTTATTTTAAGCTTAGTACCTATTACAGCGGCCAATCCCCACAGCTCTGACACTATATCTATCCTGACCACTAGGACCGCCACCATCATCAAAACAGGGGTCCTACATTTGTACTACTGCGCCATTCATCTCTATGGGAATGCTGAAAAGAAGTAGAGATCAGAATTATTATCTCTGGCATCTCAAAGAGATGAAGGAATCAGCAGCGCACATTGTGGATCATATAGGGGAGAAACAGGACGTGTGATCAGTGGGGCCCAATAGACAGATCCCCAGTGATCTACTTTTTATTCCTAGAGGGAATAGCTTGTTGCCTCTGGTGCTGGAAGCCGACATCTGTGTCCCTGGTATAGCGGTGGTGCTGGAGCACTACAGCCCTGCCCCCAATGACTAGGAACACAGCTACAGTATTAGCCACCACCTATATACAATGAACACAGCTGCAGTATTAGCCACTGAAGACGCACCCAGGTTTTAGAGGAGAAAAATAGGGGAAAAAAATTTTCAGGCAAAAAATGGTAAAATATTTAATATATGGGAGTTGTAGTTTTGGAACAGCTGCAAGGCCACATTGACAGGTGACCCTGCAGCTGTACGGGGATGTATAGGGCGTTTTTTATGTGGGGCCAGATGTACTTTTTAGTTATACCATTTTGGGAAATGTTTATTGCTTAGATCACCTTTTATTTAATTCAGAGGCAAAACAGAGAGAAAAACCCGGCAGTTTAGCACTTTTGATTTTGACGTTCACTGTACATAAAAATATTAGTAGACCGGGCATTTTCAGACACAGAGATTCCTAATGTGTATGTTTCACAGTAATGTTATACTTTTATATGTACTCTAGGGAAAGGAGGTGAACTTTTATTTATTTTATATTATATTTTTTTTAAGTGTTTTTTTTTTTTTTTTTACTATTTTATTATCCCCCGCCTAGGGGGCTTGAACCTGCAATCATTTGATTGCAAGTCCCATAGACGGCAATACAAGTGTATTGCCGTCTATGGGAGATTCTATACATTACTATCGCGGAGGGTCATAGACCAGCCGCGATAGTAATATATATCTATGACAGGCCTGGGAGCCTTCATTAGGCTCCCGGCTGTCATCGGAACAGGTCGGCTCCTGCGGCCTCGCCGTGCAGGAACCGGCCTGCATCACTAAAGGTATGGGGCCGGTGGGGACCGGCCCCGGGGCTAACTGACTGCCGGGACCTGTGGAGGAGCAGCGGATTTGCAGCATGGCCGTGCTACTGCCACCGCTGGTTTTCTTCAGCGGCAGTAGCGCGGCAATCTGCAGGCCCCGGCAGCTAAGACAGTCCCCGGCATCTGCTGTAATAGACCGGCGGATGCCGGGGAGTGTCTTAGCTGCCGGGGCCTGCATATTGTCACGCTCCTGCCGCTGAAGAAAACCAGCGGTGGCAGTAGCGCGGCCATGCTGCAAACCCACTCCTCCACCCACATTCAGACTATAAGACGCACCCTCATTTTCCTCCGAAATTTGGGGGAAAAAAAGTGCGTCTTATAGTCCGAAAAATACAGTATATACAGTGCACAGAGCTGTAGTATTAACCACCGCCTATATACAGTGAACACAGCTGTAATATTAACCACTGCCTATAAACAGAGTACAGAACTGTAGTATTCACCACCGCCTATATACAGTCATGGCCAAAAGTTTTGAGAATGATACAAATATTAATTTTTACAAAGTCTACTGCTTCAGTTTTCCAAATGGCAATTTGCATATACTCCAGAATGTTATAAAGAGTGATCAGCTTATGGGCTAGTTCACACGTGAACTGCCTGCGCGGGTTTTGACACAGAGAGAGACGCGGCGAGCCGCGTCTCTCTCTTGTCAAAACCCGCCCGCCGCGACCATCGCGGTCGCGGCTTTCACCTCCGCTGTCGGCTCAAATGAATGAGCCAACATGGAGGGTGCTGCAGCCGGGCGGAAGCCGTGCGGCGCAGCCCGCGCGGCTTCTGCCTGAAGAAAGAGCATGTCGCTTCTTTTCTCCGCTAGCAGCAGCCCGCCGCTAGCGGAGAAAACAAGCCCGGCGGTCTCCATAGACCACCATTATAAGGGGAGGTTTTGGACGCGAAATCCGCTGTCAAAAACCTCCCCTTATACTCACGTGTGAACTAGCCCTAACAGTAATTACTTGCAAAGTCAATATTTGCTTAGAAAATGAACTTTATCCCGCAAAACACATTTCAACATCATTGCAGCCCTGCCTTAAAAGGATCAGCTAACATTGTTTCAGTGATTGCTCCATTAACACAGGTGTGGGTGTTGATGAGGACAGGGCTGGAGATCAATCTGTCATGATTAAGTAAGAATGACACCACTGGACACTTTAAAAGGAGGCTGGTGCTTGGCATCATTGTTTCTCTTCTGTCACCCATGGTTATCTCTAAAGAAACACGTGCAGTCATCATTGCACTGCACAAAAATGGCCTAACAGGGAAGAGTATCGCAGCTAGAAAGATTGCACCTCAGTCAACAATCTATCGCATCATCAAGAACTTCAAGGAGAGAGGTTCCATTGTTGGCAAAAAGGCTCCAGGGCGTCCAAGAAAGACCAGCAAGCGCCAGGACCATCTCTTAAAAGTGTTTCAGCTGCGGGATCGGGCTACCAGCAGTGCAGAGCTTGCTCAGGAATGGCAGCAGGCAGGTGTGAGTGCATCTGCACGCACTGTAAGGCGGAGACTCTTGGAGCAAGGCCTGGTCTCAAGGAGGGCAGCAAAGAAGCCACTTCTCTCCAGAAAAAACATCAGGGACAGACTGATATTCTGCAAAAGGTACAGGGAGTTGACTGCTGAGGACTGGGGTAAAGTCATTTTCTCTGATGAATCCCCTTTTCAATTGTTTGGAACATCTGGAAAACAGCTTATTGGGAGAAGACGAGGTGAGCGCTACCACCAGTCTTGTCTCATGCCAACTGTAAAGCATCCTGAAACCATTCATGTGTGGGGTGGCTTCTCAGCCAAGGGAATCGCCGCTCTCACAGTCTTGCCTAAAAACACAGCCATGAATAAAGAATGGGACCAGAATGTCCTCCAAGATCAACTTCTCCCAACCGTCCAAGAGCAGTTTGGTGATCAACAATGTCTTTTCCAGCATGATGGAGCACCTTGCCATAAAGCAAAGGTGATAACTAAATGGCTCAGGAAACAAAACAGAGATTTTGGGTCCATGGCCTGGAAACTCCCCAGATCTTAATCCCATTGAGAACTTGTGGTCAATCATCAAGAGACGGGTGGACAAACAAAAACCTACAAATTCTGACAAAATGCAAGCATTGATTGTGCAAGAATGGACTGCTATCAGTCAGGATTTGGTCCAGAAGTTGATTGAGAGCATGCCAGGGAGAATTGCAGAGTCCTGAAGAAGAAGGGTCAACACTGCAAATATTACAACGCTGCATTAACTCATTCTGTCACTATAAGCTTTTATTACTCATAATATGATTGCAATTCTATTTCTGTATGTGATAAAAACATCCGACAAACACACAGAAACCAGAGGGAGCAGATCATGTGACAAGAGAAGATTTGTGTCATTCTCAAAACTTTTGGCCATGACTGTACAGTCTACAGAGCCTTCTAGGTTCTAGCACTGGAGACTGGCTGTAAGTGCTGGGCCCCATTGATACAATATTGGTGACCCTATCCTAAGGGGAGGGGGGGGTCATCAGCCCAGAAAACCTGTTTGATGAAAGTTTTTTATAGACCACAGAGAAATCTAAAATGAAAACAGGACAATGAATATAATTAGTTAAAAATCGATTTTAATTTCAAAAGGTAAAAATTTTTTTAAAAACCTACATAAGAAAGACCGAGGAGGAGGGGAAGACCCAAATAAACAAGGAATGGGAATAGGAAGGGGAGAGGCGGGGGAAGGGAATTCTAGACCACATCACGTTAGAAGAATATATAGTATATACTTAATAATGGACATCTCATGGGGCCAGGGTAACAGCTAGTGTTAGATCCTGAGGGGTCGCACCTACACTGCACTGGGATTGGTTGTTACTAGCAATAGGTGGATTCACACCTGCAATATTTCCTTTGGGGGTCTCTTCCCCCCATTCCACTTGAAAAATGTGGAAAGAAAAATCCTACAAGCAGCACTTTTCTCTCCGCATGATTCGTGTGGAAAATACACACACCCCATTATAGCCTATGTGGTCCATGTGGTTTCATTGCTCATCGCTCTTTAATGCTTTCAATATTCTGTTCAGAGGGCATCCCCAAGCGACTCCCTGAATGGAATACCCAACACAGATGTGAACCAGGCCTTAGCAAATGCATCATGGTACGTGTAGGCTGACTCGCACTACCTCAACCTCCGTCTCTCTAGCTATCCCGCCCACTACTAGACCTTCCCAACTAACTTAGCCCACCGCCCCATCATACTTGCCTCTCTCTTACTTCCAGACTTCCTCCAGCGAGACAGCTCCTCCCTCTTTTCTGACTCTGCCGGAGCACATAATAGTCCCGCCGCTGCTCTTTGCTCTGCAGTCGGCAATCCACCTCTACAACGCAGGCATCAGAGGCTATTGTTGTTTTAATGGCATTTACTCTGTAGCCCAAAATGACGTCACCTGTATTCTATGTGTCCCCCCTGTATTCTATGTGTCCCCCCTGTATTCTATGTGTCCCCCCTGTATTCTATGTGTCCCCCCTGTATTCTATGTGTCCCCCCTGTATTCTATGTGTCCCCCCTGTATTCTATGTGTCTCCCCTGTATTCTATGTGTCCCCCCTGTATTCTATGTGTCCCCCCCCTGTATTCTATGTGTCCCCCCTGTATTCTATGTGTCCCCCCTGTATTCTATGTGTCCCCCCTGTATTCTATGTGTCCCCCCCCTGTATTCTATGTGTCCCCCCCTGTATTCTATGTGTCCCCCCTGTATTCTATGTGTCCCCCCTGTATTCTATGTGTCCCCCCTGTATTCTATGTGTCCCCCTGTATTCTATGTGTCCCCCCTGTATTCTATGTGTCCCCCCTGTATTCTATGTGTCCCCCTGTATTCTATGTGTCCCCCCTGTATTCTATGTGTCCCCCCTGTATTCTATGTGTGTCCCCCCTGTATTATATGTGTCCTCTCTGTATTCTATGTGTCCCCCTGTATTCTATGTGTCCCCCTGTATTCTATGTCTCCCCCTGTATTCTATGTGTTCCCCCTGTATTCTATGTGTCCCCCCTGTATTCTATGTGTCCCCCCCCTGTATTCTAGGTATCCCCCCTGTATTCTAGGTGTCCCCTCTGTATTCTAGCTGTCCCTCCCCCTGTATTCTATGTGTCCCCCCCCTGTATTCTATGTGTCCCCCCCCTGTATTCTAGGTATCCCCCCTGTATTCTATGTGTCCCCCCTGTATTCTATGTGTCCCCCCCCTGTATTCTAGGTATCCCCCCTGTATTCTATGTCCCTCCCCCTGTATTCTATGTGTGTCCCCCCTGTATTCTATGTCTCTCCTCTGTATTCTATGTTTCGGTACAATTCCGGGGAAAACTAATTTACATGGTTTTATTTACATTTTAACCCCTTAACAATAACCCAAAACTGTGCCAATTTTTTTTTTCCTTCTTAAAGTCGCCGTATTATGACACCCATAACTTTTTTCTAATTCTGTGTATGGGGGTGCATAGGGCAGGTGTACCCCTGGGGGGCCTTGAACCCCAGGGAGTCTGATCCCTAATGTAATGCATTACAAAATATTGGCACTTCTACTGCAGGCTGCATACATGTAGAGGCAGAGTAAGGGCCATTATATAACATGTGGGCACTGAAGGGGGGGGGGGGCCATCAAATAAATGTTACTGAAGGCTCCAAACAAAGCCGTATTTTATAAACCTTTACAAGTGTTGCCTATTTGGAGGTGCCCGGTTGGGACATTTGATCAGTAGGGGGCACTTCGCTTGGTCTAGAGCACTGGCACCTAATGATCTTGTAGCGGGGTCTTCACACCATTGAGATCTCACATAAACCTAGAAACAAAAAAAAACCTAGAGAAACATTGTTCTGAGGTTTATTTTTAGTCAAATGTATAAAAAAACAAACCAGAGGACATTCTGGAATATGATGTGACAGCAGAGACACAAGCCCCATGTAACACAATGAATAACCCCCCCCCCCCCATATGTTCTGTGTTCCCTTCATGAGACTGAGCCATTTGTCACCCATCCTGCACCTCTCCCTCTCTCACCTCACACAGCCCGAGCCCCGTGTCCCTTTCTCACACAGAGCTGTACCCTCAATGTAACCCTTTTATCACACAAGCTGCAACCCCAATTCTCCATCTTGGGCAGCCTGCACCCCCATCTCCTCTTTATTTCTCCTGTACATCCCCCTCTATCACACTCACACACAGCCTGCGCCCCCTCCCCCTCACACTTGCTGTCTCTTCCCTCCATTCCCTGCAGCTTCCGCTTCCTGTGTAACTCGGCACAGTCCTGAATAGCTCCGCCCACACCAGAGGCTGATCACATGGTCGTGACGTCACCGGAAGTCCTGTAGCCCACCAGGATTTAGCAGCCTCGGTTACTATACAGCGGTCGGCGCCAGTCCCGGCAGGATTATTATTAACCCCTTTACCTCCGGACAGTTCTGGACCATAAAGGCCTTGTGCGCATGTGCAGGTAATTCCTAGTGATGTCTCCTCTGCAGCCCCTCAGTATCACATGGCTCAGGTATATTCTAGTGTATGGGGAGGGGGCGCAGAGACCCCAATACAGAGCTCCATAGACTGTATACAGCTACCGGTACATACACTATATATATATATATATACAGCTACCGGTACATACACTATATATATATATACAGCTACCGGTACATACACTATATATATATACAGCTACCGGTACATACACTATATATATATATATATATATATACAGCTACCGGTACATACACTATATATATATACAGCTACCGGTACATACACTATATATATATACAGCTACCGGTACATACACTATATATATATACAGCTACCGGTA